>NC_035436.2:195723274-195967186 GCF_002127325.2 Helianthus annuus | reverse complement strand
TTCTTACTTCATCTAAATTCCTGCAAGGTGTCATAACAAGATCATCATAGAATAATGAATCCTTAAGAAGTCCCATTTTGAAGGCTTCAACAGCCGTAGCCATATCCAAGTTGGGAATATCCAAGGATTCTTTACTAAATTTAGTTATATAATCCCTTAATGATTCATTATTATTTTGAGTTATCCTGTACAAATCACTGGTTAATTTTTCAAATTTTCTACTACAAGAGAATTGGTTATTGAATAAATTAACTAAATTAGCAAATGAAGTAATAGAGTAAGGGGGAAGACTTAGCAGCCACTTAAGAGCTGATCCAGTTAGAGTGGATCCAAATCCTTTACATAGGCATGCTTCCTTTAACTTTTCTGGGATAGGATTGATTTCCATCCTTTCCCTGTATTGTGCTATATGCTCCTCTGGATCCGTCGTGCCATCATACAGCTTCATGGTAGGGATATGGAACCTTTTGGGCACCTCTGCATCACAAATTGGTGGTGCAAAGCGTGATACCTTGTGGCTTCCATCTGTAATCTCTGGGATAGGCTTGACTACCCCTGGAACACTTGAGATCATGTCCTTTAGTTTCTGTAATTCCCTGGCCATAGCGTGATTGGTACCTGTATCCTGCATGAATCCATGGTTAGTGGTAGGATAATTATTTAAAGTGTTACCTCCCATTGGGTTCAAGTTAGGGAATCCGTATTGCTGGGATTCTGGAATAACGGAGGGACCAGTGGAAGCAATGGTCTGCATTGGAATGAAGTCCCCTTGATGGACATCTAGATTCCCTGCTTGCAAACTTTTTAGGGATCCTGGCAGCTGTAAGGATCCTGGTATCTGGGACGATCCTGGAACGAAGGAGGATCCTTGAAACTGCTGTGCCCCCGGATAGGCTCCCGGATTCATGAAGGATCCCATATACTGAGGATAGGATCCTGCTGGCTGAAAATACGAGCCCGATGTCTGAGTCATTGCTGCTGACTTGAGATGTAATCCTCTCGTCTCCCCTGTGATCTGTACGTCTGGGATCCCTGATGGCTGAGAGGTGACCATTGGAGTCTCAAAACTCAAGGATTTTGGCATCAGTGGGGAATGATCCTCTGCCGCTTTCTTTTGTCTTTTGAGATCTCCAATCTCCCTGAGGATCCTGTCATTAGTTTCATCCTGCCACTGCATACGATCCTTCATCTGCAAAATTAAAGCAAACACATCACTAGTACTGGGAATAGAAGAATTCATAGCAGAAGAAGATGGAGGTTTAGAGAAAGAAGGGGTTGGTCTCTTCTCAGCATTTCTCTGGGATCCTGCCGGTGGAGGAGGTAGAGTGGTTTGTGCTGAGGTGACTGCAGACATCGCCGTGGAAGTGTTCTTCAATGATGAAGCCATGTAACTCTTTGAAATGATTTTGAACAAAAGATTTTCTTTATGAATGAAGCACCAATTGCCCCACGGTGGGCGCCAAACTGTTTTGGTCAAAAATCACACAAGGATAATGTAACCAAACTTTATGTAAACGGGGTATGATGCTTGGTTAGCTATGAAAGTAAAGGATCACTTCCGTGATAAAGATACAAAGACACAGTGATTTATACGAGGAAAAAGCCCTTGATCAATGTATGATCTCCGGCATAAAAAACCTCGGGTGATGGCAACTACCGATCACCAACTTCAATATAACAAAAATGTAGTTACAACTTCGGATGATAATGAGCTGAGTACAAGGATCACTGAGTGTCTAAGTGTTGAGAGTTGTGTCGTATGTTGTGTGTGTTCTTCCGAATGAGGAAGATGGGTATTTATACATGTGTAGGTAACTTATTTTAGGTAGATAGACCACTAATCAGCTCATTACCCCTTTAGAAATAAAGATAATCTAGCCTAAATTGCTGCCCTAAGATCAAGCCATGTTTCCATATCCGGCACAACGTTCATCTTCAATTCAGCTCTTGCCATATTTGTAAAAGCGCGTCCCTGGATCATGATATGTAGGGCATATCCTGCTAGATATTCCTGCAAAATAATATTGTAGTAATCGAAAATGACCGTTAGTACTAGGATCACCTCAATGTCCCGTGATCCTGATCCTGAGGTCCGGCTGAGGATCACTGCCTGCCAAAGAAATAAGGATCACTGGTTAGGATCACGTATAAGGATCATTCATAGTAAAAATCCAGCCCTAACAGTTAGTAAGTGTAGAGGAAGAAACAACAGTTGGTTTTGTGAAAACGGGGGTTGTCTTCTTCGGAGAATTCTCAGCATTCTTCTGGAATGCAAGGGGGAGATGATGCAAAGGCAGAATGCCCTATGAAAAAGTGACCGCCGACACAGAACTTGGAGTAGTTTTCCCTGAGAAGCCATGTGGTTGAAGGTAATGAACCGAAATGAATGAAATGAACAAAATTTCTCAGAATTGAAGCACCAATTGCCCCACGGTGGGCGCCAAACTGTTTTGGTCAAAAATCACATAAGAATTGAAGCCCTTGATCTTTAGAAGATCTCCGGCATAAAAAACCTCGGGTGATGGAAACTACCGATCACCAAATGTATTGCAAAAACAATAGTGATCCTTGTACAACTTCGGAAGAAAACAAGCTCAATACATTGAATTTCTATTGTAAGTGTGTGTTTTTTGCTAAGTGTTTGCAGAGAATTCGAGTGTTGTGTGTTGTTTGTGTGGTGTGTACGAGTTGTGCCTCAAATGAGCTTGTTTCCCCTTAAAAAGATAAGAAAAAACCACCTAACTAACTTTCCGAAAAAGGTGGAAGTCACCCATGACCACCACTAACGGTTATTTCTTCATTATGCACGTGCCTAAGAAGCATATTCCACGAGATTCTAGCAAAGAAGTAGTCCACTACGTCCATTATCTGCATTTACACATTAAAAATGTGCAAAACATAAGTTCTGTTAAGGATCCTCGGACTCGTAATCCTCAGACTCGTGATCCTCAGACTCTGGATCCTCAGACTCTCTGCATCATCCATTAAGGATCCGTGATCCATGTCCAGTCTCAGGATAGATGATCCTTAGCATAAAATTCATGCCCTAACAAGTAGTAGGAGTATAAGAAGCAGAAGAAGTTGGAGGTTTTGAAAAAATGGGAGTTGGTTTCTTCTCAGCATTTTTCTGAGGTCCAGCAGGTGGTGGAGGCAAAGGTGGAATGCCCTGAGATGAATTGACCGCAGACATTGCAGTAGAAGTATTCTTTGATGATGAAGCCATGTACTTGAATGCAATGAACCGGAATGATCACAAACAGAAGAACTTCTTAGGAATGAAGCACCAATTGCCCCACGGTGGGCGCCAAACTGTTTTGGTCAAAAATCAGACGAGGATAATGCAACCAAACTCTTTGTTACGGGGTATGATGCTTGAATTGGTGAACAACAATAAGGATCACTTAGAAGTAAATTGCACAAGTGACACAAAGATTTATACGAGGAAAAAGCCCTTGATCAATGTATGATCTCCGGCATAAAAAACCTCGGGTGATGGAAACTACCGATCACCAACTTCCAATTAACCAACAATTGTTTACAACTTCGGATAATAGCGAGCTAGGTACAAGGATCACTATGGTGTATCGTGCAGAAATGTGTAAAAAGTGCTAAGTGTTTTGCCGTATGCTCAAGAGTGCGGTTGTACGAGTGTGTGTATAGCCAAAATTAGCCAAGTGTTTTTAAAGCTAGCTCGCTACCCCTTTTAAAATAGAAGTTAACTAGCCTAACAAACTGTCCGCAATTCATGCCATGCTCCCACGTTCTCCACAACGTCCATTTTCAGTCAAACACGTGCGAAATAACCGTGGAATATTCCTTAGTAACGTTGCCAAGACCAAGTCCAACTTGTTACTCCTGCAAAACAATATGAAATTCAAAGTAAACAATCGTTAGTATAAGGATCCTTAGGGTGATCCATGATCCTGATCCTGAAGCACTTCTGAGGATCACTATCTGTCACAGAAGTAAGGATCACTAATAGGATAATAAGTGAGGATCATAGGTCATTAAAAAATCCTGCCCTAACAGGTAGAATTCATCCTCTCTTGCATCTTCTTGTCATCTTCCAAACGGATATATCTCAAAGCCCTGTTACGAGCTTCGTCGAGATTCCTGCAGGGATTCATTACAAGATCCTGATAAAACTGAGAATCCTTTTGTAACCCCATCTTAAAAGCTTGCACAGCTGTTGCAACATCAAGATGTGGGATATCTAAAGACTCCCGACTGAACTTGTTCACATAATCCCTCAAGGATTCCTGAGGTCCTTGAGTTATCCTGTAAAGATCACTGGTTAATTTCTCAAAACTCCGGCTGCAAGAAAATTGACTATTAAATAAGTTAACCAAATGAGCAAAAGAAGTAATTGAGTGAGGATGAGCGTTTAACAGCCATTTTATGGCTGATCCTGTTAAGGTAGAGCCGAAACCCTTGCATAAGCATGCTTCCTTAAGTTCCGGAGGGATAGGATTGATTTCCATGCATTCCCTATACTGGGCAATATGCTCCTCAGGATCCGTGGTCCCATCATAAAGCTTCATGTTGGGAGTTTGGAATCTTTTTGGGATTTCAGCATCACAAATAGGATGCACAAACCGAGATATCCTGTGGCTATCCTGGGATACTTCAGGAACTGGCTGAACCACCCCAGGTACACTGGATATCATATCCTTTAGCTTCTGAAGCTCCCTAGATAATGCTGATGTCACAGCTGTATCCTGTAAAGATCCAACACTGTTAGTGGCAAGAGTATTATTATTATTGGACACGTTACCAGTCTGAGGATTCTGCCCATATCCTGAAGCATATCCTGAGCTCCTCATGGTTGACATCCTGACCGAGGAGGGTATTTCAGGAGTATGATTCTGAGGAAGGCTGGGCACAATATTCCCCATGTTATCCTCAGTGTAAACTGCGGAACTGAAGTTCAAAGCCCTGGGCTGTATAGGAGTGACAGTCTCTTCAGCGGGTCTACTCGAGCTAGCTTTTAAGAGTTGTATTTCTCTTAAGAGCATTTGGTTAGTTTCATGTTGCTGCCTCATTTGTTCCTGCACACTTCCAAATAAAGTTAGAATTTCATCATTAGAGGCTAAAACGGGAGCAGATCCCTGAATACTCCGAGTAGGGATAACATCCTGAGGTTGTGAAGAAGCCGACATCCTTGGAGGAGGTGGTGGAAGCACCGGACCAGTAGTAGCAGAAGTTGTAGCAGACAGAGTGGAGGAGCTCATGCTTGATCTTGTGGCCATTGTAAACAATGTGGCAAAAAGTTTTGAAAACAGAAAACTGATTAGCGATTTCACAAAAATTTTTAGTAAAGAGAGCACCACTTGCCCCACGGTGGGCGCCAAATTGTTTTGGTCAAAAATTACCAAAGCAATTAAGTGATCAAATTAGTTAAGTGAGGTGGTGTGCTAAAAAATGTGTTGAAAATATGTTGGTTAAGTTGCTTAGAAAAACAATGTTCAGGATACGGCTCAGGATATTGAGTTGTATCTACGATCAAACAATGAGCAAAAAGTAAAGGGGTTGACACGAGATGTACGAGGAAAGCCCTTGATCAATCTAGATCGCCGGCATAAAAACCTCAGGAGCTGACAATCGCAGCTGCCTTGTTCTTCTTATTGCTTCAAACTTCAGGATACAGTGCAGGATATGATACGGATCAACTAAGTGTTACAATGAGATTTGAGTACAAGTGTATGTGACTTAATCTGATCCGATCAATCTATTTATAGTAAAAAGAAAGCAACCAACTATCCTATTATTCCGGGATCCGGCGATTATTCCACATGTGAACGTTGTAATCCACATCTTCCGGCTCCAACGTCTTTCTCCCAACTGTTTTGCCCGAGTCTCAAGGAGAAGAAGTCCACTTGAACGTTGGAGACTTATACCCTTTAATCTGCACGTGGTTAAATCAGTTATTACCAGGATATCGTTTCAGGATGTTACCAATATCCTGATCCGGTATCATGATCTCAAATAAATAATCAAAAGCAGAATACTAGACAGGATAGACGTTCAGAAAATGGCCCATAACACCGGTTACATCCGGTTTTTGTTGGAAATAAACATACTTCTCCTCAAGATCTCTAGATATCCTTAAAAATAAGTTTCTACTCATACGAAAACGACGCCTAAACATTTTTTCATCATACTTAGGTTCTGCTGAGAAGTAATCGCTTACCAACAAATTGTTAGCAGTGTGCCGTTGACGAGCAATGCACCTTCTCCTCCGTTTAGGTTGCGGAGTCTCTTCCTCATCGTCTTCGTCTTCCACGATAGCTTTCACCACCGCCACGATCGTTTGTAGAAATATTTCCGCACCATCGTCAGATGAGGATGACGATACACTTGAACTTGAAGAACTCATGGCAAGATTTTGTTTTATGTTTTTTATATTGTGTGAGAAAAATGTTAAATATAGTAAGGTATTTATAAAGGAATTTTTTTTTTGATTTAAAATAATGCCCCAACGGCTACCCCAACGGCTAGTTTGGTTTGGCCATTGAGAGTCCGCCATGTCACCTTGCTAGACCCGCCCCACGCCCGGCTTAAAACTCCCGCCCCTTGGCCACGCCACAACCTAAGCCCACGCGGAATGGTGACTTGGATGTTTTCAGCCAACACACGCACCAACCCAAGCCCCATACCCATAGTCTTAGTTTAAGTGATCAAAATAAGATCCTATTTTCAAGACCTTTTAATAAGAACTAGGTTTGTACGAAATAACTATATATATAAATAGCATTGTTAATAATCCTTGCTTACAGACCTATTTGATATGCATAGTATTGAAAGCAAGTAGATTTTCATAAACAACTAGTTGATTTGCACCGCGCTTCGCGGCGGCATTTCAGCCGATATCAATTTTTTTTCGTACCAGTACGTCACACATTTTACATCGATCGAAAACAAAAAGAACGAACATGGTACAGGTATCGATGTTGTTTGGATGATATAGGTTCAGTTGGTCACAGTATCGGAATTGTTTCGCTGACGTAGTTGTTTAAATGAAGTATTATCAAAACCAAAAACCATAAAAATGAATACGGGTGCCGCTACCGATGTTGTTTGGTTCGGCTCGGTATAGTGCAGTACAATGGTGATATGGTGTAAGTTTATCGAAACTAAAAATGATAAAATTAAATATTGGTTCCAATACTGATGTTGTTTAGTCAATTTTATATTCGGTACGGTAGCACACGGTATCCATTTTCAATAAAATTAACCAAAAACCATAAAAATGGATATCGGTACCGATGTTATTCAGTCGGTTTTCCTTTCGGCATGGTAGCGGCGCAACATCCATAGTTGCGTCTTTGGATTAATTTAAAAATTTAACATGCGCAAGTTATTAGCAAAATTATCATATTAAATAAGAAGTAAAATACTATTTGTTAGGGCTGGATTTTTACTATGAATGATCCTTATACATGATCCTAACCAGTGATCCTTATTTCTTTGGCAGGCAGTGATCCTCAGCCGGACCTCAGGATCAGGATCACGGGACATTGAGGTGATCCTAGTACTAACGGTCATTTTCGATTACCACAATATTATTTTGCAGGAATATCTAGCAGGATATGCCCTACATATCATGATCCAGGGACGCGCTTTTACAAATATGGCAAGAGCTGAATTGAAGATGAACGTTGTGCCGGATATGGAAACATGGCTTGATCTAAGGGCAGCAATTTAGGCTAGATTATCTTTATTTCTAAAGGGGTAATGAGCTGATTAGTGGTCTATCTACCTAAAATAAGTTACCTACACATGTATAAATACCCATCTTCCTCATTCGGAAGAACACACACAACATACGACACAACTCTGAACACTTAGACACTCAGTGATCCTTGTACTCAGCTCATTATCATCCGAAGTTGTAACTACATTTTTGTTATATTGAAGTTGGTGATCGGTAGTTGCCATCACCCGAGGTTTTTTATGCCGGAGATCATACATTGATCAAGGGCTTTTTCCTCGTATAAATCATTGTGTCTTTGCATATTCATCACAGAAGTGATCCTTTACTTTTATAGCTAACCAAGCATCATACCCCGTTTACATAAAGTTTGGTTACATTATCCTTGTGTGATTTTTGACCAAAACAGTTTGGCGCCCACCGTGGGGCAATTGGTGCTTCATTCATAAAGAAAATCCTTTGTTCAAAATCAATTCAAAGAGTTACATGGCTTCATCATTGAAGAACACTTCCACGGCGATGTCTGCAGTCACCTCAGCACAAACCACTCTACCTCCTCCACCGGCAGGATCCCAGAGAAATGCTGAGAAGAGACCAACCCCTTCTTTCTCTAAACCTCCATCTTCTTCTGCTATGAATTCTTCTATTCCCAGTACTAGTGATGTGTTTGCTTTAATTTTGCAGATGAAGGATCGTATGCAGCGGCAGGATGAAACTAATGACAGGATCCTCAGGGAGATTGGAGATCTCAAAAGACAAAAGAAAGCGGCAGAGGATCATTCCCCACTGATGCCAAAATCCTTGAGTTTTGAGACTCCAATGGTCACCTCTCAGCCATCAGGGATCCCAGACGTACAGATCACAGGGGAGACGAGAGGATTACATCTCAAGTCAGCAGCAATGACTCAGACATCGGGCTCGTATTTTCAGCCAGCAGGATCCTATCCTCAGTATATGGGATCCTTCATGAATCCGGGAGCCTATCCGGGGGCACAGCAGTTTCAAGGATCCTACTTAATTCCAGGATCGTTCCAGGGCCAAGGATCCTCCTTTGTTCCAGGATCATCCCAGGTTCAAGGATCCTCCTTCGTTCCAGGATCATCCCAGATACCAGGATCCTTACAGATGCCAGGATCCCTAAAAAGTTTGCAAGCAGGGAATCTAGATGTCCATCAAGGGGACTTCATTCCAATGCAGACCATTGCTTCCACTGGTCCCTCCGTTATTCCAGAATCCCAGCAATACGGATTCCCTAACTTGAACCCAATAGGAGGTAACACTTTAAATAATTATCCTACCACTAACCATGGATTCATGCAGGATACAGGTACCAATCACGCTATGGCCAGGGAATTACAGAAACTAAAGGACATGATCTCAAGTGTTCCAGGGGTAGTCAAGCCTATCCCAGAAATTGCAGATGGAAGCCACAAGGTATCACGCTTTGCACCACCAATTTGTGATGCAGAGGTGCCCAAAAGGTTCCATATCCCTACCATGAAGCTGTATGATGGCACGACGGATCCAGAGGAGCATATAGCACAATACAGGGAAAGGATGGAAATCAATCCTATCCCAGAAAAGTTAAAGGAAGCATGCCTATGTAAAGGATTTGGATCCACTCTAACTGGATCAGCTCTTAAGTGGCTGCTAAGTCTTCCCCCTTACTCTATTACTTCATTTGCTAATTTAGTTAATTTATTCAATAACCAATTCTCTTGTAGTAGAAAATTTGAAAAATTAACTAGCGATTTATACAGGATAACTCAAAATCACAACGAATCGTTAAGGGATTATATAACTAAATTTAGTAAAGAATCCTTGGATATTCCCAACTTGGATATGGCTACGGCTGTTGAAGCCTTCAAAATGGGACTTCATAAGGATTCATTATTCTATGATGATCTTGTTATGACACCTTGCAGGAATTTAGATGAAGTAAGAACTCGAGCACTCAGGTTTATCCGGCTAGAGGATGACAAGAGGATCCAGGAGAGACAAGTAGGATCCTCAAAACAAGATAAGCAAGGATCCTCCTTCAAAAGCAACAAGTTCAAATCCTACCATAGAAACGAGAACAAGAATGTGCATGCTGTCGACCAAGAGGAGGATGATGAAGAATATCCTCCAATCTCAGAATATTGTTTTTCCGTTGACAATCACGAACTAATCCTTGCAATGCAGAATCTAGGTGAAAAGGCTAGGTGGCCCAGGAAGAATGATAAACCATCCGGGACTAAAGACAAGTCCAAATGGTGTGCATACCATGAGGATTTCGGCCATCTAACTGAAGATTGCATAGCCTTAAGAAAAGAAATTGGATACCTACTAAGCAAGGGGCATCTAAAGGAATTGTTGGGAAGAAAAAAGCAAAGGACCCAGGATCCTGAAAGGATCCCTGAAAAGGCTCCAGCACCTCCGGCAAATGCACAAGTGATTAACTTCATATCCGGAGGATCAGACATTTGTGGAACATCCTTCTCAGCGGCCAAAAGACATGCAAAAGAATCAAAAATGGATAATGGAGAAAGGCCTATTAGAACCTCAAGCGTCTCAGAAGGAAAGATGATAACATTTGATGAGGATGATCGCATCAACATCCAGGATCCTCATCATGATAGTTTAGTTATCACTCTCTTTATCTCTAACCATTTTGTCCGCAGGATCCTTATCGATGGAGGGAGCTCAGTGAACATTATCCAGCTTGATGTACTGAAGAAAATGGGTATTCCAGAATCAGACATCACACCAAGATCCTCCGTGCTTGTAGGATTTAGCGGAGAAACGAAGAAAACTCTGGGGGACATCAAACTCCCAATCTATGTGGAAGGATTACATAATTATCAGAAATTTTGTGTTATTGACTGTTTATCTTGTTGCAACGTTATCCTTGGCAGGCCTTGGATACATGACATGAAAGCAGTTCCATCTACCTACCATCAATGTGTAAAGCTCCCTAGCCCATGGGGGATAATCAAGATCGACAGCGATCAGCAAGAGGCTAAGGATTGCTATACCTCATCCATGAAGCCAACCTCGAAGCCAAGGGAGCAATAGCAATTACAGTATCCTCCGAGGAACGTCTTGGAGGCAAGGGAACAAGATGTAGATGAAATCCTCTTGGATCCTAGTGATCCTGAATCAAAAATCTATATCGGATCAGGGATCCTTGGCAAAATGAAAGAAGACATGATATCCTTCCTCAAAAGAAGAAAATCTACCTTTGCTTGGAAACATGAAGATATGACAGGTATATCTAAGGATATTATTACTCACAAACTTGGCATTGACAGGTCTATCAAGCCAATCCATCAAAAAAGGAGGAAGTTTGCACCAGAAAGGAATGCCATTATCCAAGAAGAAGTAGAGAGACTACTTCGAGCAGGTATGATCAGAGAGGTAAAGTATCCTAAATGGTTAGCCAATGTGGTTGTTGTCCAAAAGAAAAACGGAAAGTGGAGGGTATGTGTCGATTTCACCGATTTGAATAAGGCATGTCCCAAGGATCCTTTCCCATTACCCCACATTGACTCCATGGTGGATGCAACAGCGGGGCATGAACTGTTAACTTTTATGGATGCATCATCTGGATTCCAACAAATCCAGATGGAACCATCTGACCAAGAGGATACAGCCTTTATGACCCCAACCGGTTTATATTGTTATATTGCCATGCCTTTTGGACTAAGAAATGCAGGTGCAACCTATCAAAGGCTGGTAAATATGATGTTCAAAGATCAAATTGGAAAAACTATGGAGGTGTACATAGATGATATGGTGGTCAAGTCAAAGAAAGCTGAGGATCACCTAAGGGACATGGAAGAAGCATTCGATATCCTTGATAGTTACAACATGAAACTTAATCCTTCAAAATGCCATTTTGGTGTTAAGGCAGGAAAGTTCTTAGGATACATGGTAACCCAGAGGGGCATTGAAGCAAGCCCGGAACAAATCAAAGCATTAATAAATATCAAGTCTCCTGCCAATGCCAAGGATGTTCAAAGACTAACAGGTAGGATAGCAGCTTTGAACAGGTTCATATCGAAATCCTCAGAAAAGTGCAAAGAATTCTACGATATCCTAAGGAAGAATAAGAAGTTCGAATGGACTGAGAAGCATGAAAATGCTTTACAAGCCCTAAAAGAGTATATGTCCTCAGCACCAGCATTAGCAAAACCGGAAAAAGGAGATGTGTTATCCTTATATCTGGCGGTATCCTCAACCGCTGTAAGTGCTGTCCTCGTTAAGGATCACGAAGGTACACAATATCCTATCTACTATGTAAGTAAAAGTCTACTTGATGCCGAATCCAGGTACTCACATCTCGAAAAACTCATCCTTGCATTAATCATGGCATCCACGAAGTTAAGGCATTATTTTGAAACTCATACTATTATTGTTAAAACTAATTTTCCAATTAAGAATGTCCTCAGGAAACCGGATATGTCAGGGAGAATGGCTAAGTGGGCAGTGAAGCTTAGTGCCCATGATATAAGATACGAACCAAGAACAGCCATTAAATCTCAAGCACTAGCTGACTTTGTGGCTGATTTCAGTAGTGATCTACAAAAGGAAGCAGAATTGGAGGTCCAGCAGCTGGATGAGACCAAGGATCCTTGGATCCTACACACTGACGGATCCTCAAACATCAAAGGCACAGGGCTAGGGATCCTACTAAAATCGCCACAGGGGGACATAATACCCCACTCTATAGCTTGTGAGTTCCAGGCAACTAACAATGAGGCTGAGTATGAAGCCTTAATTGCTGGCTTACAAATTGCTAAGGATATGGGGGTAAAGTATCTCGAAGTATATGTAGATTCATTATTGATCACCAATCACTTTAATGGATCCTATGCTGTTAAAGGTGAAAAACTAACCAAATATTTAGAGATAGTCAAAGAATTGGCACTCTCTTTTGTTTCTTTTAGCTTAACACAGGTACCAAGGGAGGATAACACGGAAGCTGACGCATTGGCCAACCTAGGATCATCTTTGAAGATTCCAGAAGATATAAGTATCCCTATCATCCATATCCTGGCTCCTGCTATTGAAAAACAGGTGGCCATGGAAATAGACGAGGATACTGCAATGATCCCTAGTCAAGAAGCCCAACCTAATTCAGGATCATGGATCTCACCGATCATGGGATATTTGCAACACGGGGAGATCCCGATGGGAGAAAATCCTAGAGCTTTCAGGATTAAGGTATCTCAATTCACAATCCTGAATAATGTATTATATAAGCGATCTCTTGCAGGACCATATTTGAGATGTATCGAGGATCCTGAAATTGAAGAGGTGTTGAAGGATTTCCATGAAGGAGATTGTGGAAACCACACTGGGGGCAGGGCATTATTCTCAAGGATCCTTAGAACAGGATACTACTGGCCAACCATGAAAAGGGATGCTGTAGAGTATGCTAAGAAATGTGATCCTTGCCAAAGACATAGCAATATCCTTCACCAACCAGCTGAATTACTACACCCCATACCATCCTCTTGGCCATTCATGAGATGGGGAATGGATATAGTTGGCAAGCTCCCTAAAGCACCTGGTGGAAAAGTATTTATGCTTGCCATGACTGACTATTTTTCCAAGTGGATAGAAGCTGAAGCCTTCGCTCAAGTCAGAGAAAAGGAAGTCATATCCTTCATTAAAAGAAACATTATAACCAGATTTGGCATCCCCTCTGAAATTATATGTGATAATGGTTCTCAATTCATTGGAAGGAGAACCACTAACTTTTGTGACAGTTGGGGAATCAAGATGATAACATCAACACCAGTTCATCCACAAGCCAATGGTCAAGCAGAATCATCCAACAAGATCATCATCAACAATCTGAAGAAGAAGCTAGGATCCAAGAAAGGAAAATGGGCAGAGGAGTTACCTTATGTGCTATGGGCTGATAGGACAACTCCCAAGAATGCCACTGGCCAAACACCTTTCTCTTTAGTATTTGGGGCAGAAGCAGTGATCCCAACAGAGATGGTGATCCCAACTGCTAGAACAAGTGCTCGTGATCCTGAAGAAAATGCTACAATCCTAGCTCAGGATTTGGATACTATTGAGGAAAACAGGGATCTAGCTAGGATAAGGATGGCAAGCTACCAACAAAGGATGGCTGGTGCCTACAACAAGAATGTCAGGATAAGGAAGTTCCAAGTCGGAGATATGGTGTTGAGAAAAGCATTTCAAAACACCATCAATCCTGCTGACGGGAAGCTAGCACCAAAATGGGAAGGTCCCTACTTGATTGAAGCTGAAGCAGGAAAGGGGGCATACAGGTTGCTAACCATGGAAGGAAACTTGTTACCAAGAGCCTGGAATGCTGTTCACTTAAAGAAATATTTCATGTGAACATGATCCCTCCTGCATGTGATCCTTACATTGAAATATCCTTGAAGGATCCTGGAGATATCGTTGATCCTTACTCAGGTAATATGCTTATCCTAAAACTATTGCATTTTCTTACCTTTTGCCTAAGGATAAGGATCATGTATCCTTCATCCTCTACTCACAAACCATTTGAGTTATGATAGTTCAGGTATCTCCAGCATATCATCAAAGATCTTCAAAAGCATCACAGATCCTCGGGTCCAACCCCAGTTATCCTTGGGATTATCCCCAGTTTCCGCCAGCAGCGCACGATGATCCTGATATAGTTCATGTCTTTGGGATCAGTACCCATTTTCGGGGCTGGCGACCTCATCGTACTGGCTATACTTGGGATCCTACGTATAATGGTGGACGCACCATACATCCGTTCCTAAGGTTTCTAACGTTTTCACGTTAGCTAAGGTTTTGACATTTTCATGTCACTAAGTTTGGATAGTTGCCAGAAAGGGCCATACTCCAGTTTACATACGATCCTTTGGGCTTGTCCCCAGTTATCCTTTGGGCTTGTCCCCAGTGATCCTCCGGGATCATCACCAGTTATCCTTTGGGCTTGTCCCCAGTGATCCTCCGGGATCATCCCCAGTTATCCTTTGGGCTTGCCCCCAGTGATCCTCCGGGATCATCCCCAGTTATCCTTTGGGCTTGTCCCCAGTTACTAACTTATCTTTTATATTGGCTTAGTCCCAAGTTATACTCCATTTTTTCAGGTTTTCGAAGTTAAACGATTAAGGATCCTTAATCCTTATTATCCACTAAAGTTTTACCTACGGTTGTTCCAATTAAAGGTTAGGATCCAAACTTGGATCCTCAGGTATGATCCTTAACTACTTTTAATTTCATTATTCATTTGAATAACCTTTAGACCTTGACAACTGAACCTATGATCCTTAAAATAAACTATCTTGGAAACTTTCGATTATAGGATATTTGATCCAGGATCATATCCTAAATTTCTTAAACATAATTTGCTCAAACTTTTCAAACAAACATGTGTCAAAACAATTGAAAATCAAAAAGGATAACAACACAAGATAAGCGACAAAAGTTTAGGATTTTATTAAACAAAAGGATCTTTAACCCTTTCAAAAAGTTGTCAAAATTACCTACCCAAAGCATCTACCAGCAATACGTGGCCCGTCCGCTGGGGTAGGTAAAGGGTGTCCATGATAATAGGTTCAAAAGTATTGCAGGGAAATTAAAAGGCGGCAGGATCACAACGGCTTCATCCCCCAAACAGAGGATCCCTCCCCCGTGTGTAATCCTACCTATTGTTCAAAGGATCCAGGATCCTTAACCCTAAAGAAACTACTGTTCAGAGATTACAGACCATAATTGTTCACAAACCACAAACCACTACCAAAAAACCTAAAAAATTGGGCTCCGGCCTAGTCAACAATATCCATCATCGCCCAATCATGCAGCTTACTTCTCCGCTGCTCCATCTCCACCAGCATCTTCACCTTGATCCTTGCCAGCATCACCTCCCTCCAGCATTGGGATATCCTCAGCATCATCGTCATCTTCCAACTCTGCTAGCCTCGCCTTCCAACCTTCAACATCCCATGTGCTCCTGTCAAAGGAAGGATCCTGAGCCTCCGTAGCCATCTGCAGTTGTATCTTGTACATGGTTACCGCAGCAGAGACCTTAGCGTCTTGGGTAATGTCATGCTTCTCATAATCAAACTTGATCAACGCTTTAACAGCCTCATCTTTGACTGCCCGGATCTCCTTCTCAAGATCGGCAATCTTAAGATCCTTCAGCCCACACGTCTGTTGAAGGTCAGCAATTTGACGATCCTGATCCTCAACCTGATTGACGTAAATCTCCATTTCGGAGAATTTCTAAAGAAAACAACAGAAAAGCAACATCAGACACATGTGATCCTCGGACTTGTCGAAGACAATTAACAGGGGCAGTGATCCTAACCTCATCAAAATAGTCAAGGAATTGCTGACGGAGAAGAGGAAATCCTTGAAGGTCATCTGAAGCCTTCCTCTTTTTCCCTTTGCCTCGGGCAGGTGCTTTAGGGGCTGAGACTGAAGGGCTGGCAGCAGGAACCTTCTTCTTCTTAGAAGACGTGACATTGGCAAGGTCACTTATCCCAAACAGGGAGGCAGACTTAACGGACCTGGCAGACTTTCCGGCACCTACACAATTCAAAAACAAGATAAGTTCCCTTATTAAATTGAATACTTTCACATAAGACTTATTTTTTTTATGAAGATACTTACTTGACATTGTGGCAGATGCAGAGGATATCTCTTGAGAATCTTGGATAATAATCTGAAAGCTTCGAACTTCAGGATCAAGCTTCTTGAAAGCTAACACTCTTTCTTTGGCAGCAGGGGTCAACCTTAAGTGAGCAACGGAGATAGCTGCATAAAAAGACAAAAAAAGAAAAGACATCAGTGATCCTCATCATATGAGACAGAACTGATAGTGATCCTTCGAGGATCCTCTATCCTACCATGAGTGGCCCATTCCTTGGGCAGATCCTTCCCATCCGGGATGGAATCCCTCTTAACAAAGAAAAATCTACGTTTCCAGTTGGCATCATTCTTGGTCACTTTGAAAATGGGATGATCCTCCCCAGCTTTCCGTTTCAACAAGTACCGGTGAGAACCAAAGGTGGTGAGATCATAAAGTTCAGCTAACTCTGACATCCCCAAATCAATCCCTTCTTGCTCAATGATCCTCTCGAAGGTATATAGAACCCTCCAGATCATCGGCATAGCTTGGATATATGAGATGCCGGTAAGAGAAAAGAAAGATTGGGTGAACATCGGAAAAGGATATGAATACCCGATGAGGAAGGGAGTAGCAGGAAAAGCCACCCAGACATCTGAGACAAGATCACTCAGAGCAGTAGGATCAAAGGGTTTGAAAACAACATTCGCTGGGAAACAATGGCGAATCTTGTCTATTTGGATATCGGTAAAGCAGCATCTCTCCGTAGGAGAATCTTTGATAATCCCCTGGCTTTTCAAGGGACTATCCTTCTTAGAGCCTTTGTGCGGTGAATTCCGAAGAAGCATATTCGAGATGAAAACAGGGTAAAAGCAAGAAAGAACAGAGCAAAGAAGAAAAAGAAGAAGATGATACCTGATCAAGAGTCTTCAATGATGGTTATAAAGGGAGATACCTCGAATTTAAATACAAAATGATCCTAACCCTATCTCCTATTTATAATGATGATCCGCAGGGATTGTCACATCAGTGACGTAAATATCCTAACGGCTAGTCCATGTACAACGGCTAGTAAACCGGAATCGTCCGTTAGAGATAAGCTCAAAACAAAATATAACTCATCTATTTACAATTAACTCCTTATATTTTGGGGGCAATTGTTAGGGCTGGATTTTTACTATGAATGATCCTTATACATGATCCTAACCAGTGATCCTTATTTCTTTGGCAGGCAGTGATCCTCAGCCGGACCTCAGGATCAGGATCACGGGACATTGAGGTGATCCTAGTACTAACGGTCATTTTCGATTACCACAATATTATTTTGCAGGAATATCTAGCAGGATATGCCCTACATATCATGATCCAGGGACGCGCTTTTACAAATATGGCAAGAGCTGAATTGAAGATGAACGTTGTGCCGGATATGGAAACATGGCTTGATCTAAGGGCAGCAATTTAGGCTAGATTATCTTTATTTCTAAAGGGGTAATGAGCTGATTAGTGGTCTATCTACCTAAAATAAGTTACCTACACATGTATAAATACCCATCTTCCTCATTCGGAAGAACACACACAACATACGACACAACTCTGAACACTTAGACACTCAGTGATCCTTGTACTCAGCTCATTATCATCCGAAGTTGTAACTACATTTTTGTTATATTGAAGTTGGTGATCGGTAGTTGCCATCACCCGAGGTTTTTTATGCCGGAGATCATACATTGATCAAGGGCTTTTTCCTCGTATAAATCATTGTGTCTTTGCATATTCATCACAGAAGTGATCCTTTACTTTTATAGCTAACCAAGCATCATACCCCGTTTACATAAAGTTTGGTTACATTATCCTTGTGTGATTTTTGACCAAAACACTATTAACAAAACTAAAACAAATACTTAAAAAATTATTTACTATTCATGGTCCTTCGTGCCGCTACCAAACCAAATCAATTGAAAATTTTCTGTATCGATACCGGTTTTATTTTTATTATTTTTGCCTTCGATAAACTGACACCGTGTTGCTACCATATTGTACCAAACTAAACCAAACAACCAGTATACATTAATTTTTATGGTTTCCTGTTTAATAACGAATACTTTAATCATATGTTAAAAGGTATATAAAAATATGTTTAAAATCACATTATGGAATAAACCAATATAATATGAAACCATAGAAAAAAAATTAATATTAAAAGATTGAATCACTGTTCATCACCTGTTTGTGTTAATATATATAATATATAATGTGGCAAGTACCGTATTGTATATTAATTGATTGATATATTGGTCAATGAGTCCATTTTTGTCTATTTTTCAGTCATAAATTATTATGATACTCAATCTTTGAATTTGGAAATCATTAACTGACCTTTTTCATGTTTGATGCCATAAAACAAATAAGAGAACGTAAGAAACAGAGAAAAAAAAAAAGGTTAGCATACATGAATGAGATACAATAACGGTAAGGCTTTTTAGGATACCAGGGAAGAGAGAAAAACGAGTAATAATTATATAAAAGTGGATCGTGATCGTACGTGATGGCGTGATAGATATGGAAATGGTGATGAGTATCGTACTGTGATGGTGAAATGGTTTGAAGAATAAAGTCATTGGCAACGACTATAATCGCCGCGCGGGGGGGCACTTTTAGAAAAGATTAACCTATAAATACATCGAGTCTTTACAAATTACACTACAAATTACCTCTCAACTCTCTATTTTTATAGTTTTTTGAAAAATACTGATGGGATATGGAGTATCCAAGTACATTTTTGCCCAACTTGTGTAGTACATCTGACTTTTCAGGTTGTGTTATCGAACTTTTTGAAAAGATTTATGAGCACACGGAGCTAAAAGATACGAGACTATCATATAAGAAATTTGTGGGTCACGATGGGGAAGTGGCTAATGAATAATTACTTTGTTGAAAACCCAAGCTATGATGCCGAGACGTTTAGAGCGAGGTTTGGTATGTTGAAAGAATTTTTTTAATATCGTAGGAGATGTTGAAGCTAAATTTAAATAGTTTCAAGAAGGCTACGACGCTAAGGGAAAAAAGAATTTCCCAACGATACAAAGATGCACATCCATGTTTCGTCAACTGCAACCAGTAGTAGTGAATTTACATCAATCACTGCTATTCGATGCGGTGTTACAAGGAACCTGATGGGTTGGTACAATTTCATAGCTTAATGGTTTTAGTTTCGGTTCATTACACGAAGTTAATTTCTAGAATACACTACGTTGATATGGTTTGTCTTTTGCAGATCTTGACATGTTTAAGGTGCATTTTGGAGGTTTACCGGAACTTTGGAAGGATGTTAGAGAGAATGGGATTGAAAAGATCCGAAAAAAGGCAAAACTGAGTTGAACACTGCGCTAGAAACAATCAAAACTTTATTTGGGCATATCCTGAACCTAGAAAATGAGTTTTGGAGTTTATAATATATGCATTTGGGATAACTCGACGAGTGAATCCAAATATGAGTGATGGAATATGATGACTACAGCAAGTGTGATAGAGTAAAATGTGATGGAACGAAGTGTGAAATGATAATTGGGTGTGATAGTGTGACACACTGATGTGTGATGGAGTGTGATGTCCACCCTTACAATTTACATGTATAAGAGTATTTGAAAGTATGTTAGTTTGTCAATAGAAAAACAGTAATGATCATTTAGTGACATGCATTGTGCTATGGTGAAATTGAAATAATAAAAAAATATTCATTACAAAGGTGAAACAAAAGATTTTTTACCCTAAAATCAATAGTAAACGAACCTAATGATATGTCTAACTTGGGGTTGAGTTATAGTACAAATAATTTATAAATAAGAAGTGTAAGAAGCCATTATAGAGTGATAAGTGTTTAAGAAGAAATCAAGTGTGAAGGGTAATTTTGTCAAAAAGAATACAATGATTATGTACATGCAAGTCACATGTTATCCCCCACCCTCAATTTTTTTAAACGTTCATAACTTTTTATATGAGTACCCTATCGTTATACTTTGATTTTTTTTAAACTCAGTTGCGTATTACACAATGAACATAACGTAAAACACAATAAGAAAATCCAGTTGCGTATTACACAATGGACGTAACGTAAAACACAATAGAAAGTAGACAGAAAACACAATCGATGACAACATATAAAAGACACAATGGACAACAGACTAAACACAATGGACATAACGTAAAATACAATGAGCATCAAACTAAAAACGCAAGGAAAGTAGACTAAAAACACAACTGATCACAACAGATAAAAGACACAATGGACAACAGCTAAAACACAATGATCAACAGATTAAACACAATGTTCAACAATACAAAAACATAATGGACAACACACTAAAATACAATCGATAACATAATAAACACAATGACCAGAACCTATAACACAATTTATAAAAAACCTAAACATAACACCATATTCATTGTGTCATACATTGTGTTATAGGTTCTGATAAAAACGCGTTGGACATAACCCAAATGAATACTATGTTATAAGTTTTGAAAATAACACAATGTATAGAAGCCTTAGTAAAAAACATAAGGACCAAAACCTAGTTGAAAGACACAACGACAAGAACCTTGAACACAATACAAAGAAAAGCCAATAAAAAAGAATTTTTTATATTATTTATATATAAAGATATCATACTCATATTAATAATAAAAAAAGCTCGTTATCATGCTGATTTTTTTTTAAAAACAAATGTCGTATGAAAAAAGTTATAAACATTCTAAATTGATGAGGGAAATTGGCATATGTCTTTCATGTGGAGAGAAAAAGTCAATAAATGTAGGATTTCATTTATGTCATTCCATTATTTTCTTTTTCTTAAAACTAATCTTAATCATTCTTATTTATGTTGTTCTTTGTATTTGATCATAATCCGTTCAACTTGAACCGAAAGTGTAATACTAAAATAATAGGTACTCTTTGAGGGGAACACCAAAAATGTGTGTAAAATAAAATCCTATAGTTGGATTTAAAAAGAAACATATGACAAATAAACCAATAACAATGAGTTCATTGTACATTAAATTTAGAGATGATCTCCTAGCTAAACACACGAAAGTTAACGTTTATGGTTTTGAAACAATTATATGAAATTTGAACTCCACAATAAATCTAATAGATAATGTATAAATTAAATTTCTGGTATCTGATGCTTTATTACTCCTTTTTGGAATAAAAAAGAAGAATATTAATTAATAGCTTTGAAACATACGTATAGAAGGTGACTTCGTTGGTGCATATCTCACGAATAAGTGTCCACAATTTGTGTGGTTCTCTTTTGAGTCAAAAGCATTGACTTTTCGAGTCATTTCATTAAAATAATCGATATTTAATTGTTTTTTAACCTTTAGTTTAAACAAGAAATGATTTTAAGAGCATTCATAACTCACAGCGAATTCTTCAATCTTTCAAATACGGAGAAATAGTAAAAAAAACTCTAGATCCTTTCATTATTCGATTCTATAAAATAATAAAAATATATAGAGACACCATCACCTTGATGTTCACCTCATCTCTATAAATATTTGTGAGTAGTTGTGATTGTGAAAAAGTGAAAAATAAATAAAAAAATATATATTATTTAATTGAATAAAGGTAAAATGAAGTGATGAGTTTTAGTCACATGAAGATAAAGAATTTAATACGAATGCTCTAAAACATACAACTAGTTTCTAGAGTGTCTAAGGTTTAGAGATTAGATCGATACTGGTAATGTACCGTATCGTGTAGTCAATACCAAAGTTTAGCTAAATTCAAAAGCAATTCATAACTGAAAATTACATATAAAATTAAAAAACAATAAATTTAAAATAAAAAAACTGATCTGTATCTAAAATAAAATAATATTTTACTCAATAAGAAGAAAAAATAATATCTTAAAAATAACTCAATTTTTAATCAAATTGATTTTGAAGTATATATAAAAAATAATAACCAACTTTACATATTACATATTTAGATTTAAATTGAATAAAATAATGAGTTACAAATATTTAGAGACCAACTAAATTACAGTTAAATAAAATATGAAAATAAAAAAGATTTTGAAGTTTATAAAAATTGAGTAGGAGATATCCGTGGTTTGAAGTAAACATTTTTACAAATAAAAAAACTATTGTGAAACAACCTAACCTATTAGCAATATGAAGGGAAGAATAAGAAAATGAGATTGTAAATCTTATTGATTGATCTCTTTTCACCATACACAAATGCCATTATACATATAGGCACATACATTAATATTAAAGGAACTAAAGAGATAGGAGTTAGATAAGTTATGTATGTGGAGAGTCACAATATAAATGATACATTCATAACACTCCTCCTTGACTATCCACATACCTTTAATACGCTTGGTGATGCTGCCTCGTTAAAAACCTTGCTAGGAAAACCCAGTGGGACAAAACCTCAGCTAAGGGAAAAAGAGTGCAGCGCGTATTTTCTCCTCCTGATACTTTTGGATCAGGTATGTTTCCTCATTAAAAACCTTACTAAGAAAACTCATTGGGATAAAACTTAGTCAAGGGAAAAAGAGTGCAACTTGAATGTGTCTCCCCCTCATTTTAACATGTATCCTTTAAGTGACGTGTGTCCATCTTCCTTGAAAGTCGAATAAAGCCTTTGTAGCGAATGATTTGTTGCTTGATCCCTTAATGTGCAATCCTTTATGTTGAGCAATGTTGTATAATCTTCTAAAGAGACTTTAGGTGCCTCTTTACAAAAATTATCATATGTCCATGACTGTGTTTCGTTACATTCCTGCATCTACAAGACTAACCAAACTTGTTTTGATGGGTTAGTAAAATATAATCAAATATCATTTATACCTGAAATGTTTCTTTGAACTCATTCGAATGTTTCTTCGCTTGACAAATGTTATGACATAGCTAGCAAAACATGTTAATGCACTTATGCATTTAACGATGGTACTTCTAGAATGAGAATCTCTACTTTGATAGGAGATGATGATAATAGGCATTTCTTATAACAAATGACTTAACAACCTTTAACATACATTAAGGTTTAACTATGCCCATACTAAAATATCCAAACATCATCTTCTAGTTGCACTTGGTGGATTGGTAAAATATAATTACATATATTACTCGAACTGCAGTTCGAGTAATAGTTAGACCGTGCCAAGGTCATTCAAAAATTCTCCCTCTAAAAGTTCGACAATTTCTCTCGATGATGCATAGACATCATCACTGTAAACTGCGATTATAGTGAACTTTTAAAAGTAGAAGGTCGATAAAACATGGCTGATTTAATCAAACTTATATCCCTCTTTATGCAAATATCTCGAGTTGTATAACACTCGATCTAACTATTTTAGTCCATATATGAACTCGATATAGTACGTTCTTGAGGTTTTGACATCATTAATGCTTCTAGCATTATCAATCCATGAGGGAATTCTTTCCATCTTATCCAAATATGCATGTGCTTTCACTCTTTAGAAGTTTTGCTACATAAATTTTCGCATTTAACACATTGATATCTATATCATATGCAAAAATGCCATAAACACTAGCTTTTATCTCCAAAATCCATATTGTACCATGTTTGTACACTGTGTACATTGAGTTTCCATAATAACCAGGTATACATTTTCTAGGTATGTTTATTGGAGTATTGGTGCACTATTGTTACATCCATAAGGTGTTTCAATTAACCTCTTAAGCACTCAAATGCTTTAGGATACTCATGGAGAGTTCCAATTATATTCATATCGTGTATCCATGGCCTGCCAAAGATAACATTACAGCAAGATAAGCAATCAATAACATAGAATTTTTTTAACATAATTCACTCCTTCTATGTAGATAGGAAGCTTGTTGTCCCCCAATGTAATCTTTGTCTCTCCACTGAATCCCACAAGGACAGATGATCTTTGGACAATATCGGATTCAAGGATGTCTATTCTATTGAGGACATCCAACTGGATTATGTTCACTGAGTTTTTCCCATCAATGAGAATCCTGCGAACAAAATGGTTAGATATAAATAATGTAATAACTACACCATCGTGATGAGGATCCTGAATGTCCACACAGTTATCCTCATCATATGATATCACTTTCTGCTGGGTAAGGATGGAGGTCCGAACAGGTCTGCCCCCATTCTCCATCTTTGTTTCCTTTGCACGTCTCTTAGCTGCTGAGAACCTCCGGAGATGAAATGGATGATTTGAGCATCGGATGGTGGAGGAGGAGCTTTTTCAGGAACTTTCTCAGGATACTTGATCCTTGACTTTTTCCTTCCGAGCAATTCCTTCAAGTATCCTTTGCTCAAAAGATAACCTATCTCCTTCCTTAATGCTATGCACTCATCTGTGAGATGACCAGAATCCCCATGGTAAGCACACCATTTCGATTCGTCTTTGGTGGTAGGCGGTTTGTCATTCTTCCTTGGCCACCTAACCTTGTCACCTAAACTCTGCATAGAAAGGATTCGTTCATTATTATCTGCAGGAAAACAATATTCAGAAATAGGAGGATAATCCTGATCATCTTCCTCTTGTTCTACAGCATGCACATTCTGGTTGTCATGCTTGGAGTATTGCTTGGATCAGTTATCCTTGAGATAGGATCCTTATTTGTCTTGCTTTGAGGATCCTGACAATATCTCGGGGATCCTTTTGTCATCCTCTAAACAGATGAACCTAAGGGCCCTGTTTCTTTCCTCATCTAAGTTCCTGCAAGGGGTCATGACAAAATCATCATAGAACTGAGAATCCTTAAGTAAACCCATTTTAAAAACCTTTACAGTTGTGGCAATATACAGGTTAGGAATATCTAAGGATTCTTTACTAAACTTAGTGATATAATCTCTAAGTGATTTATTATGACCTTGGGTGATCCTATATAAGTCACTAGTTAATCGTTCAAATCTCCTACTACATGAGAATTGGCTATTAAACAAATTAACTAGATTAGCAAATAAAGTAATAGAGTAAGGAGGAAGACTTAGCAGCCATTTTAACGTTGATCCGGTAAGTGCGGATCCAAAGCCCTTGCACAAGCAACCAGATTTGGTGTCTGAAACCTCTTCGGTATCTCTGCATCACAAATAGGTGCTGCAAAACGAGATATCTTGTGGCTTTCATCAAGAATTTCAGGAATGGGCTTAACCACTCTTGGAACGTTGGATATTATATCCCTATGTTTCTGCAATTCCTTAGCCATAGCTTGGTTGATACCTGTATCCTGCACAAAGCCATGGTTAGCATTGCAAAAATTATTCAAAGTGTTACCTCCTGAATGATTCAAGTTTGGAATTCCAGATGTGAATCCATATTGACGGGATTCTGGTATGACAGAAGGGCCAGAAGAAGCAATGGTCTGCATTCGAATGAAGTCTCCTTGATGAACATCTGAACTTTCGGGTTGTTGACTTCCTAAGGATCCTTGATCCTAAAAGATGTTGGATCCTTGATGTGCTGTGAATGGGGGTCTCGGAGGATAATCCATGGATCCAGAAACCTGAGATGAGGATCCTTGAACCTGCGAGGATCCTTGAACCTGTGAGGATCCTTGAACCTGCGAGGATCCTTGAACCTGAGAGGATCCTTGAACCTGAGAGGATCCTTGAATTGGCTGCGTCCCCATGCATTCTCCTAAACTGGTGAAGAATCCCTGATGCTGAAATGAGGATCCTGAAGGCTGGAAAGAGGATCCTTGAGCCTGAGACATTGCCGATGATCTAGAACGTATTCTGGTATTGGACATCTGGAGCTGCAAAGTGCTGGGAAGTTATGATCGGAGTGTCGAAATTCAGCGACCTCGACATCAATGGGGAGAGATCCTCTGCTGATTTTATCAATTTCGCGAAGGATCCTGCCATTAGTTTTGACCTGTTGCTGCATGTGATCCTTCATCTGCACAATCAAAGCATAAAAATCACTGTTAGTAAGTGTAGAGGAAGAAACAACAGTTGGTTTTGTGAAAACGGGGGTTGTCTTCTTCGGAGAATTCTCAGCATTCTTCTGGAATGCAAGGGGGAGATGATGCAAAGGCAGAATGCCCTATGAAAAAGTGACCGCCGACACAGAACTTGGAGTAGTTTTCCCTGAGAAGCCATGTGGTTGAAGGTAATGAACCGAAATGAATGAAATGAACAAAATTTCTCAGAATTGAAGCACCAATTGCTCCACGGTGGGCGCCAAACTGTTTTGGTCAAAAATCACATAAGAATTGAAGCCCTTGATCTTTAGAAGATCTCCGGCATAAAAAACCTCGGGTGATGGAAACTACCGATCACCAAATGTATTGCAAAAACAATAGTGATCCTTGTACAACTTCGGAAGAAAACAAGCTCAATACATTGAATTTCTATTGTAAGTGTGTGTTTTTTGCTAAGTGTTTGCAGAGAATTCGAGTGTTGTGTGTTGTTTGTGTGGTGTGTACGAGTTGTACCTCAAATGAGCTTGTTTCCCCTTAAAAAGATAAGAAAAAACCACCTAACTAACTTTCCGAAAAAGGTGGAAGTCACCCATGACCACCACTAACGGTTATTTCTTCATTATGCACGTGCCTAAGAAGCATATTCCACGAGATTCCAGCAAAGAAGTAGTCCAGTACGTCCATTATCTGCATTTACACATTAAAAATGTGCTAAACATAAGTTCTGTTAAGGATCCTCGGACTCGTAATCCTCAGACTCGTGATCCTCAGACTCTGGATCCTCAGACTCTCTGCATCATCCATTAAGGATCCGTGATCCATGTCCAGTCTCAGGATAGATGATCCTTAGCATAAAATTCATGCCCTAACAAGTAGTAGGAGTATAAGAAGCAGAAGAAGTTGGAGGTTTTGAAAAAATGGGAGTTGGTTTCTTCTCAGCATTTTTCTGAGGTCCAGCAGGTGGTGGAGGCAAAGGTGGAATGCCCTGAGATGAATTGACCGCAGACATTGCAGTAGAAGTATTCTTTGATGATGAAGCCATGTACTTGAATGCAATGAACCGGAATGATCACAAACAGAAGAACTTCTTAGGAATGAAGCACCAATTGCCCCACGGTGGGCGCCAAACTGTTTTGGTCAAAAATCAGACGAGGATAATGCAACCAAACTCTTTGTTACGGGGTATGATGCTTGAATTGGTGAACAACAATAAGGATCACTTAGAAGTAAATTGCACAAGTGACACAAAGATTTATACGAGGAAAAAGCCCTTGATCAATGTATGATCTCCGGCATAAAAAACCTCGGGTGATGGAAACTACCGATCACCAACTTCCAATTAACCAACAATTGTTTACAACTTCGGATAATAGCGAGCTAGGTACAAGGATCACTATGGTGTATCGTGCAGAAATGTGTAAAAAGTGCTAAGTGTTTTGCCGTATGCTCAAGAGTGCGGTTGTACGAGTGTGTGTATAGCCAAAATTAGCCAAGTGTTTTTAAAGCTAGCTCGCTACCCCTTTTAAAATAGAAGTTAACTAGCCTAACAAACTATCCGCATTTCATGCCATGCTCCCACGTTCTCCACAACGTCCATTTTCAGTCAAACACGTGCGAAATAACCGTGGAATATTCCTTAGTAACGTTGCCAAGACCAAGTCCAACTTGTTACTCCTGCAAAACAATATGAAATTCAAAGTAAACAATCGTTAGTATAAGGATCCTTAGGGTGATCCATGATCCTGATCCTGAAGCACTTCTGAGGATCACTATCTGTCACAGAAGTAAGGATCACTAATAGGATAATAAGTGAGGATCATAGGTCATTAAAAAATCCTGCCCTAACAGGTAGAATTCATCCTCTCTTGCATCTTCTTGTCATCTTCCAAACGGATATATCTTTAAGCCCTGTTACGAGCTTCGTCGAGATTCCTGCAGGGATTCATTACAAGATCCTGATAAAACTGAGAATCCTTTTGTAACCCCATCTTAAAAGCTTGCACAGCTGTTGCAACATCAAGATGTGGGATATCTAAAGACTCCCGACTGAACTTGTTCACATAATCCCTCAAGGATTCCTGAGGTCCTTGAGTTATCCTGTAAAGATCACTGGTTAATTTCTCAAAACTCCGGCTGCAAGAAAATTGACTATTAAATAAGTTAACCAAATGAGCAAAAGAAGTAATTGAGTGAGGATGAGCGTTTAACAGCCATTTTATGGCTGATCCTGTTAAGGTAGAGCCGAAACCCTTGCATAAGCATGCTTCCTTAAGTTCCGGAGGGATAGGATTGATTTCCATGCATTCCCTATACTGGGCAATATGCTCCTCAGGATCCGTGGTCCCATCATAAAGCTTCATGTTGGGAGTTTGGAATCTTTTTGGGATTTCAGCATCACAAATAGGATGCACAAACCGAGATATCCTGTGGCTATCCTGGGATACTTCAGGAACTGGCTGAACCACCCCAGGTACACTGGATATCATATCCTTTAGCTTCTGAAGCTCCCTAGATAATGCTGATGTCACAGCTGTATCCTGCAAAGATCCAACACTGTTAGTGGCAAGAGTATTATTATTATTGGACACGTTACCAGTCTGAGGATTCTGCCCATATCCTGAAGCATATCCTGAGCTCCTCATAGTTGACATCCTGACCGAGGAGGGTATTTCAGGAGTATGATGTCGAGGAAGGCTGGGCACAATATTCCCCATGTTATCCTCAGTGTAAACTGCGGAACTGAAGTTCAAAGCCCTGGGCTGTGTAGGAGTGACAGTCTCTTCAGCGGGTCTACTCGAGCTAGCTTTTAAGAGTTGTATTTCTCTTAAGAGCATTTGGTTAGTTTCATGTTGCTGCCTCATTTGTTCCTGCACACTTCCAAATAAAGTTAGAATTTCATCATTAGAGGCTAAAACGGGAGCAGATCCCTGAATACTCCGAGTAGGGATAACATCCTGAGGTTGTGAAGAAGCCGACATCCTTGGAGGAGGTGGTGGAAGCACCGGACCAGTAGTAGCAGAAGTTGTAGCAGACAGAGTGGAGGAGCTCATGCTTGATCTTGTGGCCATTGTAAACAATGTGGCAAAAAGTTTTGAAAACAGAAAACTGATTAGCGATTTCACAAAAAATTTTAGTAAAGAGAGCACCACTTGCCCCACGGTGGGCGCCAAATTGTTTTGGTCAAAAATTACCAAAGCAATTAAGTGATCAAATTAGTTAAGTGAGGTGGTGTGCTAAAAAATGTGTTGAAAATATGTTGGTTAAGTTGCTTAGAAAAACAATGTTCAGGATACGGCTCAGGATATTGAGTTGTATCTACGATCAAACAATGAGCAAAAAGTAAAGGGGTTGACACGAGATGTACGAGGAAAGCCCTTGATCAATCTAGATCGCCGGCATAAAAACCTCAGGAGCTGACAATCGCAGCTGCCTTGTTCTTCTTATTGCTTCAAACTTCAGGATACAGTGCAGGATATGATACGGATCAACTAAGTGTTACAATGAGATTTGAGTACAAGTGTATGTGACTTAATCTGATCCGATCAATCTATTTATAGTAAAAAGAAAGCAACCAACTATCCTATTATTCCGGGATCCAGCGAATATTCCACATGTGAACGTTGTAATCCACATCTTCCGGCTCCAACGTCTTTCTCCCAACTGTTTTGCCCGAGTCTCAAGGAGAAGAAGTCCACTTGAACGTTGGAGACTTATACCCTTTAATCTGCACGTGGTTAAATCAGTTATTACCAGGATATCGTTTCAGGATGTTACCAATATCCTGATCCGGTATCATGATCTCAAATAAATAATCAAAAGCAGAATACTAGACAGGATAGACGTTCAGAAAATGGCCCATAACACCGGTTACATCCGGTTTTTGTTGGAAATAAACATACTTCTCCTCAAGATCTCTAGATATCCTTAAAAATAAGTTTCTACTCATACGAAAACGACGCCTAAACATTTTTTCATCATACTTAGGTTCTGCTGAGAAGTAATCGCTTACCAACAAATTGTTAGCAGTGTGCCGTTGACGAGCAATGCACCTTCTCCTCCGTTTAGGTTGCGGAGTCTCTTCCTCATCGTCTTCGTCTTCCATGATAGCTTTCACCACCGCCACGATCGTTTGTAGAAATATTTCCGCACCATCGTCAGATGAGGATGACGATACACTTGAACTTGAAGAACTCATGGCAAGATTTTGTTTTATGTTTTTTATATTGTGTGAGAAAAATGTTAAATATAGTAAGGTATTTATAAAGGAATTTTTTTTGATTTAAAATAATGCCCCAACGGCTACCCCAACGGCTAGTTTGGTTTGGCCATTGAGAGTCCGCCATGTCACCTTGCTAGACCCGCCCCACGCCCGGCTTAAAACTCCCGCCCCTTGGCCACGCCACAACCCAAGCCCACGCGGAATGGTGACTTGGATGTTTTCAGCCAACCCACGCACCAACCCAAGCCCCATACCCATAGTCTTAGTTTAAGTGATCAAAATAAGATCCTATTTTCAAGACCTTTTAATAAGAACTAGGTTTGTACGAAATAACTATATATATAAATAGCATTGTTAATAATCCTTGCTTACAGACCTATTTGATATGCATAGTATTGAAAGCAAGTAGATTTTCATAAACAACTAGTTGATTTGCACCGCGCTTCGCGGCGGCATTTCAGCCGATATCAATTTTTTTTCGTACCAGTACGTCACACATTTTACATCGATCGAAAACAAAAAGAACGAACATGGTACAGGTATCGATGTTGTTTGGATGATATAGGTTCAGTTGGTCACAGTATCGGAATTGTTTCGCTGACGTAGTTGTTTAAATGAAGTATTATCAAAACCAAAAACCATAAAAATGAATACGGGTGCCGCTACCGATGTTGTTTGGTTCGGCTCGGTATAGTGCAGTACAATGGTGATATGGTGTAAGTTTATCGAAACTAAAAATGATAAAATTAAATATTGGTTCCAATACTGATGTTGTTTAGTCAATTTTATATTCGGTACGGTAGCACACGGTATCCATTTTCAATAAAATTAACCAAAAACCATAAAAATGGATATCGGTACCGATGTTATTCAGTCGGTTTTCCTTTCGGCATGGTAGCGGCGCAACATCCATAGTTGCGTCTTTGGATTAATTTAAAAATTTAACATGCGCAAGTTATTAGCAAAATTATCATATTAAATAAGAAGTAAAATACTATTAACAAAACTAAAACAAATACTTAAAAAATTATTTACTATTCATGGTCCTTCGTGCCGCTACCAAACCAAATCAATTGAAAATTTTCTGTATCGATACCGGTTTTATTTTTATTATTTTTGCTTTCGATAAACTGACACCGTGTTGTTACCATATTGTACCAAACTAAACCAAACAACCAGTATACATTAATTTTTATGGTTTCCTGTTTAATAACGAATACTTTAATCATATGTTAAAAGGTATATAAAAATATGTTTAAAATCACATTATGGAATAAACCAATATAATATGAAACCATAGAAAAAAAATTAATATTAAAAGATTGAATCACTGTTCATCACCTGTTTGTGTTAATATATATAACTAGTTGATGCCCGGCCGCCCGCGCTGCGGGGCGATGGCCGGATAATTGTCAATCAATTAAAAAGCCACTATTATAGTTTTGTTAGGGAAAAAAACTAAAACGATGACAAGACCGTAGTTCTGAGCTCAGGGTAAAACTGTAGTTTCTCAGGATTAATGAGCAAGTGTTACGCAGCTCATTGACATGGAAAAAAATTAAATCCAGTCAACCAATTAAAAAAGTCACTTTTATAGTTTTGCTAAAAGAACTAAAACGATAGCAATACTGTAATTTGAACTGAGGGCAAAGTTGAATTTGTTTACTTGGGTAAAATCGTAATTTGCCAAAAGTTAAAGTGATGGCAATACTATAAATTTGAACCGGAGACAAAATCGTAATATAACTATGCACTAAGGATAAAATCGTAATTTTAAGCTGGGGACAAAACTATATTTTTAATTTGAACTCGGGCAAAATCAAAATTTTGAAGTTAGGGCAAAATCGTAATTTGAATCGGGGGGCAAAATCATACTTTTATTTTGAACCAGTCAAAAACATAATTTTAAACTTAAGGCGAAATCATAATTTTTGAAAGGGGCGAAAATGCAAAATCGTCATTTTTAGTTTGGGGCAAAAGCAAAAATTTATTTTGAACTGGGGCCAAAATTGTAATTGTAATATGGGGATAAAATCATAATTTTGAACCGAGGGGAAAATCGCAATTTTGAGCGAGGGACAAAAACGTAATTTTATTTTGAAGTGGGGGGCGAAAACATAATTTTATTTTAAATTAAGGACGAAATCGTAATTTTAAATCGAATATAAAATAATAAAACCGGTGGTCAAATAGGGGAGTGCCACACAGCAAAAAAAAACTAAAACGATAGCAATACTGTAATTTGAACTGAGGGCAAAGTTGAATTTGTTTACTTGGGTAAAATCGTAATTTGCCAAAAGTTAAAATGATGGCAATACTATAAATTTGAACCGGAGACAAAATCGTAATATAACTATGCACTAAGGATAAAATCGTAATTTTAAGCTGGGGACAAAACTATTTTTGTAATTTGAACTCGGGCAAAATCAAAATTTTGAAATTAGGGCAAAATCGTAATTTGAATCGGGGGGCAAAAGCATACTTTTATTTTGAACCAGTCAAGAACATAATTTTAAACTTAAGGCGAAATCATAATTTTTGAAAGGGGCGAAAATGCAAAATCGTCATTTTTAGTTTGGGGCAAAAGCAAAAATTTATTTTGAACTGGGGCCGAAATTGTAATTGTAATATGGGGATAAAATCATATTTTTGAACCGAGGGCAAAATCGTAACTTTGAGCGAGGGACAAAAACGTAATTTTATTTTGAAGTGGGGGGCGAAAACATAATTTTATTTTAAATTAAGGACGAAATCGTAATTTTAAATTGAATATAAAATAATAAAACCGATGGTCAAATAGGGGAGTGCCACACAGCTGTGTGGCACTATTCCCCTCACTTCGTATTGTATATGTTGAGAATGAGAATATATAATGTGGCAAGTACCGTATTGTATATTAATTGATTGATATATTGGTCAATGAGTCCATTTTTGTCTATTTTTCAGTCATAAATTATTATGATACTCAATCTTTGAATTTGGAAATCATTAAGTGACCTTTTTCATGTTTGATGCCATAAAACAAATAAGAGAACGTAAGAAACAGAGAAAAAAAAAAGGTTAGCATACATGAATGAGATACAATAACGGTAAGGCTTTTTAGGATACCAGGGAAGAGAGAAAAACGAGTAATAATTATATAAAAGTGGATCGTGATCGTACGTGATGGCGTGATAGATATGGAAATGGTGATGAGTATCGTACTGTGATGGTGAAATGGTTTGAAGAATAAAGTCATTGGCAACGACTATAATCGCCGCGCGGGGGGGCACTTTTAGAAAAGATTAACCTATAAATACATCGAGTCTTTACAAATTACACTACAAATTACCTCTCAACTCTCTATTTTTATAGTTTTTTGAAAAATACTGATGGGATATGGAGTATCCAAGTACATTTTTGCCCAACTTGTGTAGTACATCTGACTCTTCAGGTTGTGTTATCGAACTTTTTGAAAAGATTTATGAGCACACTGAGCTAAAAGATACGAGACTATCATATAAGAAATTTGTGGGTCACGATGGGGAAGTGGCTAATGAATAATTACTTTGTTGAAAACCCAAGCTATGATGCCGAGACGTTTAGAGCGAGGTTTGGTATGTTGAAAGAATTTTTTTAATATCGTAGGAGATGTTGAAGCTAAATTTAAATAGTTTCAAGAAGGCTACGACGCTAAGGGAAAAAAGAATTTCCCAACGATACAAAGATGCACATCCATGTTTCGTCAACTGCAACCAGTAGTAGTGAATTTACATCAATCACTGCTATTCGATGCGGTGTTACAAGGAACCTGATGGGTTGGTACAATTTCATAGCTTAATGGTTTTAGTTTCGGTTCATTACACGAAGTTAATTTCTAGAATACACTACGTTGATATGGTTTGTCTTTTGCAGATCTTGACATGTTTAAGGTGCATTTTGGAGGTTTACCGGAACTTTGGAAGGATGTTAGAGAGAATGGGATTGAAAAGATCCGAAAAAAGGCAAAACTGAGTTGAACACTGCGCTAGAAACAATCAAAACTTTATTTGGGCATATCCTGAACCTAGAAAATGAGTTTTGGAGTTTATAATATATGCATTTGGGATAACTCGACGAGTGAATCCAAATATGAGTGATGGAATATGATGACTACAGCAAGTGTGATAGAGTAAAATGTGATGGAACGAAGTGTGAAATGATAATTGGGTGTGATAGTGTGACACACTGATGTGTGATGGAGTGTGATGTCCACCCTTACAATTTACATGTATAAGAGTATTTGAAAGTATGTTAGTTTGTCAATAGAAAAACAGTAATAGAAAAACAGTAATGATCATTTAGTGACATGCATTGTGCTATGGTGAAATTGAAATAATAAAAAAATATTCATTACAAAGGTGAAACAAAAGATTTTTTACCCTAAAATCAATAGTAAACGAACCTAATGATATGTCTAACTTGGGGTTGAGTTATAGTACAAATAATTTATAAATAAGAAGTGTAAGAAGCCATTATAGAGTGATAAGTGTTTAAGAAGAAATCAAGTGTGAAGGGTAATTTTGTCAAAAAGAATACAATGATTATGTACATGCAAGTCACATGTTATCCCCCACCCTCAATTTTTTTAAACGTTCATAACTTTTTATATGAGTACCCTATCGTTATACTTTGATTTTTTTTTAAACTCAGTTGCGTATTACACAATGAACATAACGTAAAACACAATAAGAAAATCCAGTTGCGTATTACACAATGGACGTAACGTAAAACACAATAGAAAGTAGACAGAAAACACAATCGATGACAACATATAAAAGACACAATGGACAACAGACTAAACACAATGGACATAACGTAAAATACAATGAGCATCAAACTAAAAACGCAAGGAAAGTAGACTAAAAACACAACTGATCACAACAGATAAAAGACACAATGGACAACAGCTAAAACACAATGATCAACAGATTAAACACAATGTTCAACAATACAAAAACATAATGGACAACACACTAAAATACAATCGATAACATAATAAACACAATGACCAGAACCTATAACACAATTTATAAAAACCTAAACATAACACCATATTCATTGTGTCATACATTGTGTTATAGGTTCTGATAAAAACGCATTGGACATAACCCAAATGAACACTATGTTATAAGTTTTGAAAATAACACAATGTATAGAAGCCTTAGTAAAAAACATAAGGACCAAAACCTAGTTGAAAGACACAACGACAAGAACCTTGAACACAATACAAAGAAAAGCCAATAAAAAAGAATTTTTTATATTATTTATATATAAAGATATCATACTCATATTAATAATAAAAAAAGCTCGTTATCATGCTGATTTTTTTTTAAAAACAAATGTCGTATGAAAAAAGTTATAAACATTCTAAATTGATGAGGGAAATTGGCATATGTCTTTCATGTGGAGAGAAAAAGTCAATAAATGTAGGATTTCATTTATGTCATTCCATTATTTTCTTTTTCTTAAAACTAATCTTAATCATTCTTATTTATGTTGTTCTTTGTATTTGATCATAATCCGTTCAACTTGAACCGAAAGTGTAATACTAAAATAATAGGTACTCTTTGAGGGGAACACCAAAAATGTGTGTAAAATAAAATCCTATAGTTGGATTTAAAAAGAAACATATGACAAATAAACCAATAACAATGAGTTCATTGTACATTAAATTTAGAGATGATCTCCTAGCTAAACACACGAAGGTTAACGTTTATGGTTTTGAAACAATTATATGAAATTTGAACTCCACAATAAATCTAATAGATAATGTATAAATTAAATTTCTGGTATCTGATGCTTTATTACTCCTTTTTGGAATAAAAAAGAAGAATATTAATTAATAGCTTTGAAACATACGTATAGAAGGTGACTTCGTTGGTGCATATCTCGCGAATAAGTGTCCACAATTTGTGTGGTTCTCTTTTGAGTCAAAAGCATTGACTTTTCGAGTCATTTCATTAAAATAATCGATATTTAATTGTTTTTTAACCTTTAGTTTAAACAAGAAATGATTTTAAGAGCATTCATAACTCACAGCGAATTCTTCAATCTTTCAACTACGGAGAAATAGTAAAAAAGCCTCTAGATCCTTTCATTATTCGATTCTATAAAATAATAAAAATATATAGAGACACCATCACCTTGATGTTCACCTCATCTCTATAAATATTTGTGAGTAGTTGTGATTGTGAAAAAGTGAAAAATAAATAAAAAATATATATTATTTAATTGAATAAAGGTAAAATGAAGTGATGAGTTTTAGTCACATGAAGATAAAGAATTTAATACGAATGCTCTAAAACATACAACTAGTTTCTAGAGTGTCTAAGGTTTAGAGATTAGATCGATACTGGTAATATACCGTATCGTGTAGTCAATACCAAAGTTTAGCTAAATTCAAAAGCAATTCATAACTGAAAATTACATATAAAATTAAAAAACAATAAATTTAAAATAAAAAAACTGATCTGTATCTAAAATAAAATAATATTTTACTCAATAAGAAGAAAAAATAATATCTTAAAAATAACTCAATTTTTAATCAAATTGATTTTGAAGTATATATAAAAAATAATAACCAACTTTACATATTACATATTTAGATTTAAATTGAATAAAATAATGAGTTACAAATATTTAGAGACCAACTAAATTACAGTTAAATAAAATATGAAAATAAAAAAGATTTTGAAGTTTATAAAAATTGAGTAGGAGATATCCGTGGTTTGAAGTAAACATTTTTACAAATAAAAAAACTATTGTGAAACAACCTAACCTATTAGCAATATGAAGGGAAGAATAAGAAAATGAGATTGTAAATCTTATTGATTGATCTCTTTTCACCATACACAAATGTCATTATACATATAGGCACATACATTAATATTAAAGGAACTAAAGAGATAGGAGTTAGATAAGTTATGTATGTGGAGAGTCACAATATAAATGATACATTCATAACACTCCTCCTTGACTATCCACATACCTTTAATACGCTTGGTGATGCTGTCTCGTTAAAAACCTTGCTAGGAAAACCCAGTGGGACAAAACCTCAGCTAAGGGAAAAAGAGTGCAGCGCGTATTTTCTCCTCCTGATACTTTTGGATCAGGTATGTTTCCTCATTAAAAACCTTACTAAGAAAACTCATTGGGATAAAACTTAGTCAAGGGAAAAAGAGTGCAACTTGAATGTGTCTCCCCCTCATTTTAACATGTATCCTTTAAGTGACGTGTGTCCATCTTCCTTGAAAGTCGAATAAAGCCTTTGTAACGAATGATTTGTTGCTTGATCCCTTAATGTGCAATCCTTTATGTTGAGCAATGTTGTATAATCTTCTAAAGAGACTTTAGGTGCCTCTTTACAAAAATTATCATATGTCCATGACTGTGTTTCGTTACATTCCTGCATCTACAAGACTAACCAAACTTGTTTTGATGGGTTAGTAAAATATAATCAAATATCATTTATACCTGAAATGTTTCTTTGAACTCATTCGAATGTTTCTTCGCTTGACAAATGTTATGACATAGCTAGCAAAACATGTTAATGCACTTATGCATTTAACGATGGTACTTCTAGAATGAGAATCTCTACTTTGATAGGAGATGATGATGATAATAGGCATTTCTTATAACAAATGACTTAACAACCTTTAACATACATTAAGGTTTAACTATGCCCATACTAAAATATCCAAACATCATCTTCTAGTTGCACTTGGTGGATTGGTAAAATATAATTACATATATTACTCGAACTGCAGTTCGAGTAATAGTTAGACCGTGCCAAGGTCATTCAAAAATTCTCCCTCTAAAAGTTCGACAATTTCTCTCGATGATGCATAGACATCATCACTGTAAACTGCGATTATAGTGAACTTTTAAAAGTAGAAGGTCGATAAAACATGGCTAATTTAATCAAACTTATATCCCTCTTTATGCAAATATCTCGAGTTGTATAACACTCGATCTAACTATTTTAGTCCATATATGAACTCGATATAGTACGTTCTTGAGGTTTTGACATCATTAATGCTTCTAGCATTATCAATCCATGAGGGAATTCTTTCCATCTTATCCAAATATGCATGTGCTTTCACTCTTTAGAAGTTTTGCTACATAAATTTTCGCATTTAACACATTGATATCTATATCATATGCAAAAATGCCATAAACACTAGCTTTTATCTCCAAAATCCATATTGTACCATGTTTGTACACTGTGTACATTGAGTTTCCATAATAACCAGGTACACATTTTCTAGGTATGTTTATTGGAGTATTGGTGCACTATTGTTACATCCATAAGGTGTTTCAATTAACCTCTTAAGCAGTCAAATGCTTTAGGATACTCATGGGGAGTTCCAATTATATTCAATTCAATATCATATATAACATGTATATGTATTCAGATCTGAATTTATATAATACTCATAATATTCTCGAGAACTTATTTTATATGACTTAGTATCAAGTGATACATAACTTTCATAAGACGCGTGTCAATTCTCTTTTATATATTACCAGACTAATAAGATATTGGAAAGTCAATGCATCCACCACTGAAGAATACGTTTTCTCATAATCAATCATAGGTATTTGTGAAAATTCTTGTGCCACTAATTTTGACTTATACCACTTAATTTTATTTTCACATGATTCGCGTAAAAGACACTTTTGTATCCAACATATTTTACAACTTTAGTTGTATGGACTGTTGGTCCAGAAACTTTCCAGTTCATTAGAGAACTAAACTCTGCCTTATTTGCGTCTTTCTATTTTGGCCAATCATTTCTTAATATTCATTCATAGGCAGATCTTAAATCTTGATCCTTATCATTTAATCATTTTAAGCGCTACATTATATACAAAAGTATAACGACGTCGATTTTTATTTCGATTCCATACATATGTTAGACATGATACAACTTATCGAGATCTCTTTATTTTCAGGTACCTGAGGTTCTTCTTGAACCATCATGTCTATTGTCTCGTCTTTAGATCTTATTACTATAACCTCGACTTGACCATCTTAATTACTTGCTCCAATTTTCGAGGAATTTTATTATTGGAATCGACTAGTCTACCACGCTTCAGGCATGCAATAGACTCATTACAAAATATGTGGTTGTCCTCTTGGACAAAAATATAACTGGAGTATAAGCAGTTGATTATGTGACTTACTTAGTCACTCTATTTAGGTCAGTGAACTTGTCTGGTAAATTTGTTCTTTAATATTGGTAAATAAATTATACTTTAAACTTCTAGTTCATAGTTTATAGTCTGAGGATCAAGATGACATGATAATTCATTTCACTTTTCACTTTCCAACTGCTTGTTATCTCCCCCTAATGTTGGGAACATTCATTCACTAAAGTGAAAACCAATGAGCCATAAACTAATTTCTCACTAATGGCTTTAAGTATTTAATCATAGACGATTATTTATACCCAACATATTCTCAAACTTTTTAGAAGTCCCATCTTTGTGCGGTGTGGTGGATGCGTTTCAATATATGTCGCACAACCAAAATCGTTGATGAGACATATTTGGTTCCTGACCAAAAACCAACTGTATGGGGAGAACTATAACTTATTGGCTTGATGTGAATTGATGGTACTATATATAAAATTACATGTACCTAAATGAACTTTTGCTCATCTCATGATTACTAGCTTTGTAACCAATAGTAGACGTTTATTGATCCCAATAACACTTATTCCAATGATCGTTAATAACTTGGGAATCAAATTCACAATTATCAAATAAATATACTAATCCGGATTAATATGCTTGCTATCACATTAGCTAAGCCACAATCACACAAACTTCAGGTTGTAGATTTGATAACCATTTAGACGATGCATCGATTTAAAAAAACTAAATGGTATCATTTTGGGATATGCATATCCTTTAATCGCTTCCATAATATTTAGGTATACACACCCTCATTTATTTTGCAAATATATAATTTTCCTTGAGAGCAAACATTACATGCTAATTATTATCTTGAAGAATCTTCTAGTTCTTCATTATGTTTCACATCATCATTGACTCGGTGTGGTCTAACCGGTCATGCCAACTAATTAAATAATTATGATCCATAAACTCCTGGTTTATGATCGTATGTGTATTACTTGCTCGTATGTAATACAAAACGTATGATACGGGAGAATATACTATAACTTCAAAGTTAAAACCATCTCATTATGCAATCACTCCTTAGTTTGCCACTTTTGGTGGTCCATCTCATTATTAAAATGACCATCATTACAATTCTTAAGTCATTCTTATCATTACAAGTTTCTCAATTAGGTCCAGCATTACTTATACAATGATTATTATATAATCACATTCACTTTTGAGAATGGAGTAGAACCAAACAAGCTTCATAGTTTTTCATTATTTACTCGGTCACATGAGTATAAAATCATTTCATTTTTTCATGACTCTTATAATGATATTGCTACTTTAGGAGCATATGTCTCAAGTGTGACAAATGAAAAGAGTTTAATCGATTTTTCCTTGTAAATAATGTTCTGTTTGCTTACCATCAATTGAGAACTAGATGAGTCGTATAAAATTTATCAATCTTATATCTTACGACCTTTATAACGATCATTGTATAGTCATCTTGTTATTAACATGGTTGATCTCATTACATGAGCATCATAACAATTTTCTCAATTACCATGATTACAATCTTTACACCAATTATTATATCATAACATTCTATTCAAGGAATAAATTATACGCATACAACATTCATGGTGGCATCATTACAATTTTCTGAGTTATGTATATGATCATAACCTTGAATTGATCATTATATCATCACATTCACATCATGGAATGGATTAGTACCACAGAACTTTCATGCTTGTTGTTTCAAACTTTATATATATTCTTTAACAATCAATGATATTTGACGATGGAAATTGTTTTGCTCAATGGATTATGATATATATTTTTCTCATCACATGATATAAATTGAGATGTAGTTATATAACCGAGACATTTATACTTATCGGTTTAAAATCTTACAAGCTTCGATAAGTTCATAATAAGCTTTGAGGAGCTGGACACTTCAGGTGTCTTTTTATATAAAACTTGACCACAATTCAATCGTGTTTATAACTTGTGATCATATACCACAACTATGGCCACTTTGATGTTCCCTTCCAAATATATAACATCAATTGAGAAGTAATTATATATCCGAGTAATATAAGATTCATCAATCTAACATGAGTATGACACTTCGGGTGTCATATCTAAACATATTCATATACTCTTTCATGAAAGTCATAACAAATCACAACTTTAGTTTAATTGTTCTACTTTATAGTAGCTATATAAATAAATAACAACATATAGAATACAAATTATACATCAAATCAAATTATATGATTTTTATAACATATCCTCGTATAAAACCAATTATGATAAAACTTTATAAAATAAGATATGTTGTTGTCAGTTACAAGTAAATATTAAGTAATATTTATATAGATATTCAATAGCATCCATAAAGCATATAGAATTGCAATAGACACCTATTTACAACAAAGTTAAAGTATGTAACTTTTAACATTATAGATATCATGTAAAACAAGTTATATTTACTGTAATGTTATTAAATAAAATTGAAATAGTGATAATTTTCCAATAAAACCCATTAAAGACCATTCTTTATATTCTCAACATAAATACGTTAACCTTTAAAATATTAATATTCCATGATATAAGACAAAAGATATAATGAAATCAATTTAGAATCATAGCTAAACTTTTTATATAGTCATGTTGATGTAAATTAAATCTCATGTCAATAGCCGACAAAAATTGTGACTTTTCATCACACAAGGAATCCCTGATTTTTTTTTTATTATTACTTGTTAAAGAATTTAGAATCTAAAGGACATATAATCATCAAATAAATGCAAAAGTGGATATATTGACTTGTGAATCATTCATTCTTCTCAAGTTAATAATTTGACACCATCAAAACATGAAGAGACAACAAACTGAAAATCTCTAAATATCATGCCTGCATTTTGGAATATTCAAGCATACAAGAAAAACTAATAATTAATCCACCATAATGCACAAATAAATTAGTTTATGATATTGTTTGCATCACAAATAACCTATTTCATATTATATGAATATTATAATAAATTTTGCTTCACACTATAGAAATATCATATTTGAATTCACTTCTTTATCCTATAGATTTGTTCAATTATTGTTCTATTTCAATTATCAATCCTAGCCGTTGGTTGCCAGACATCACCCCAAAACATATATATACGAATTGTGAATCAATACACAAGACGTGGAGTGGCAACATAAATTTCTTTCTCTATTTTATTAAGATAAATCCAATTAATAACACTTTCAAATTTAATCAAGTTGAATCATAAATAATGTATTTCAAGTAACAAAATAATTTAGCTATCATGACATAGTAATAACAAAAACCACGTATTGCATCATAATTTATTTTGATATGCATCAAAATGAATAATTCATTAAACAAAACCAAATTTGTAGACAAAGCTAAGAATATATTTCAGTTTTAAATTTTAATGTTATAACATTGAATTCAATTTTAATACTTCAAACAACCATTATTGAAATAACTGAAAAACTATTTTATCACAAACTAATAAAATAAATTAGTGGTATAAAATAAGCCAGTAAAAAAGACATAGATTCAATCATCATGCAAGTTAGATACTTTAACGATATAATAAAATTATTAATTTTTTTTTTTAAAATTACCTGTTAAACAATTCTCAATAATTTACCTTGTTTAAGGATTAAGGTGGCCATGGATTCCGGTAGATTCCAAAGACTCAAAAACCTCACGGAAAACATGCCTCGGTCCTCCGCCTCTTATCCTGATTAGTTCAAACGCATCGATCTATCGCCCTTTGAGCCGTTCGTGCTGATAACGTATTGTGAAACAACCTAACCTATTAGCAATATGAAGGGAAGAATAAGAAAATGAGATTGTAAATCTTATTGATTGATCTCTTTTCATCATACACAAATGCCATTATACATATAGGCACATACATTAATATTAAAGGAACTAAAGAGATAGGAGTTAGATAAGTTACGTATGTGGAGAGTCACAATATAAATGATACATTCATAACAAAAACATCATTGTTACATAAAGTAATAAATTTTTCAAAACACACCATTAAAATAAAAGTTCTAATTGATGAAGAATTCAAGAAATAAAATCATAAAAAACAGTGATTTTAATTCACAGCTTGTCCCTTAATCAATGATCTCATGCTATTAGCTAGCTTTGATAATTAAAAAAAAAAAAATCATTTGATCTAGTATTTTAACCGAACGAAAAATTTTCGAACGATCCCATATTATTTTAAAATTTTCGAACGAAAAAATCGAAAATTTTACACTTTTAACCGAAATCTTGAAAGGCGGATGCAACCCTCGGTTCCCACTAAGCTCCGCCCCTTAGCATTATTCTATATAAGAAAAAAAATGGATTCCAAATTAAATATCCAAAACTTTTATTTTCTTCTGAGAAAGAAAAAAAAAAAAAGCAAAATTGTTGATTCTTCAATAGTGCCTCCACTACGATGATCAAAATGGGCATAGGAAAGCTAGCCTTTGTTTCTTTCTTGTTCTTAGACATAATAACCACCCATGTTTTAGCTAAGTGCCCTTGTGAACCCGAAGAAAAAGAGGGTAAAAAGAATGAAGCTCTCCAATACAAACTCATAGCACTTGCTTCCATTCTAGTAGCAGGCGCACTCGGTGTATGTATACCCTTCATCGGTAAAGTTGTGCCGGCTTTAAGCCCCGAGAAAGATGGTTTCTTTATAATTAAGGCGTTTGCGGCTGGTGTCATATTGGCTACTGGCTTTATACATGTACTTCCTGACGCATTCGATAAATTAACGGATCCATGCTTGAATGAACACCCATGGACAGACTTCCCTTTTACGGGGCTTATTGCGATGGTGGCAACCATGTTGACACTCTTGTTTGAGTCCTCGTCTGCCGCTTATCAACTCAGATCTCATGAGTCTAGAACAGTTCTAAAGCCTGACAACGGTCATGGAGACGAAGAGCAGAGCCCACAGCATATGGGTCAAGTGGCAGCTCACACTCATGCGACTCATGGACATGCTCATGGATCAATATCTGACTTGTCACAAGTCGATCGGTATAGGATAGTTTCCAAGGTAAGTAATACATTTTTTTCTGTACTTTTGTTCTTTTTTTTTCTTTACTTGTGTTCAATTTACAACGCTCCTGCGTGGCGCTCGTCCAAAGAATCCAAACCAACCAAAAGTGGGTGTGCCGCATTGTGACGTTCGTCCAGAAGGGGGCCGTGCAGAAATGCAAACCTGCAACGTACGAGATGTGGTGGCCCCCACTTTATAATCTCTCCCTCTCTCTCACACACTTTAGTGTGTGTAAATTTCTAACGTTATGAAAAGTTTAAGTGTTTAAATTAAAGATGTGTTGAATTTAATGTCGTGAAAGAATTAAGTATAGGTAGTTATTGGAATTTTTTTCCATTTGTGATGCTCTAAGTTATTTAATAGTATGTTAAGTTTAAATTTGAACCAATCAATTGATTAGACTGATTTATTGTCTTAATGGATCAAATCCAAATAATAGGATAGTGATAACCCATTTTGGTGCATTTGCGAAAAACTTTTTGACTATTGCTCTAGGATACAAAAAATCCTACTCATTATTAATATTTTTAAAAAAATCCGATATATATATATATATATATATATATATATGTTAATTTTTTAAAATAGTATACTCATACCAACTTCAAGAAAGACCCATTTTCAAAACATTTTTATGGTTTAGAAGTTAGCTCGTTGGCATTAGGTTTAGTGAGCCCAATACCCATTTTATTTCAAAAAATAATAATAATAAAACATTACGGAAGAACATATTTTTTCGAGCTCGAACAGGGTACATTGTCAAATGGTATGAATATTCAATACAAAACTCAAAGAACAACATAAAACACAAGAGAAGCGACAAAACATGACGCAAAACTTTATTATTTAACGCAAACCGAAAAACACCCCCAAACCCTAGATCTTACGTATGTAAGATATAAAACGACATATACAAAATACAGGATCAACTGATAAAATATCAGTTGATCATATACAGAAATATCAAATAACAAGATCCAACACAGGATCAACAATAACCAGATCATACAAGACTGGTTAAAGACAAATATAGAAAGACCAAAAATATGAAGATCCACAAGATCTTCAACAATACAGAATGAATAAATCAACAAGATCTTCCACGGTACTGAAACCAAAATCAGACTATCAGCCGAACAAGGCTCACAACTGTGCTACATCTGATCATAACTTGAACGGAATGCCCATCTTGAACAGAGAAAACTGTGTGTGATTTTAGGTGAATGACTGGAAGAGAATGGGGAAAATCAACCGAACCAACAGCTGATCAAGAACCGCAACAGATCTAAAAACGACCCAGCAGATCAACGAGCAAAAACACCAGAGAGAAGATATGAGTGTCTGATGCGTAAAATTGTTCCAACTGAAACCCTAGCAGCCAACATTGCACATATATACAATGTAACTTGAAAGTTACACTTTAGTCCAACAGATTTCGCACTCCTGATCGGACCCCCCCCATCATTTTATGTATACAACCCTTCAAGTTTTAATCTGTTTACAACCTGGCACAAAACTGTTACAATAATAAATGGTTGCAACAACCCAAGCCTGTTATAACAAACTCAGCCCATGTCCAAGACTAAAAATATAGCCCAATAATAAATATATGTATGACCAATAAGAAACAAAACAACCATATAGTATATGAATTAATCTCTTGTTTTCAACATTCCCTCGTCATTCATATTCTATACAAGCTAATAGTACCTATTTCATCACACATAAGACCATGTTGTAACCTGAATGACGGCCCACAAATTCACTTTTAACACACCCCCTTCATTCAGGTGGCAAACACGTCTAAATTACCAAGTCCCTTACAAAGAGATAGACATCAGTTAACATTCAATTCCTTTGCAAGAAATATACGCAACCTGAACATCTATATGAACCTTTTCAGGTTCAATAATACTAGCACAAACTCCCTTTCTCAAAAAATGAAGATTTATTTCAAAGTGAGAAGACCTCTAATGGAAAACCAGATTCATACAAATTGATATGACACTTTTATTAGGCTTTAACAGGTATATTGCAGTTAACACCAAGTATTTATCAACAACGATACAAAACAAATGCAAACAAATCCACCTGTAACAGAGCCATATTCATAGCAACTTAGAGAAATAAATCAAGAGAATAGGATATCTAGAAACAATATTCCAACACAGGCAAACAAATATGACAATCATACAAGATGATTCTGAAACATTTTAACAGTGTTGAAGATAAACAACTTATCACATAATGCAGAATAATCTTGTCAAAGTAAGAACCATAAACTCAACAACCAGAATAATATTGAACAATCTTCACAATTCACAACCAGGTCTAATATGAACTCGAATAGCATGACTCTTCAACCATAAAAACTGATATAACAAAAAAAATCACATATGACAAGATTTTAAAAAATTCTAATTGAACAATAGACTTTGACACTTCATTCAAATGAATCAAATACTTATACAACACATAAAGACACATGTCGAAACATTTCTGATCCACATCTGAACAAGAAATCTTGTCAAGAAATCATAAAGACTCATTTGTTTTTACCAAAAAAACTTTTACAATTACACAAAACATGAACCACAAAACGGAATCACACAATCAAAATTAATCTGATAAAAACAATACACCTCTACATCAGACAACAAACAACATTCAAATATCCTTCTAATTGTAGCTATAGATCCAATGATATTGCAATTAGAACAGAAAACCTCTCATAAAGAGGCAAACTAGGCAACCATAACGTACAAGAGCAATCTTCTACACAAAGATGCTAGCAAGATAACAATACAATTAACACACCCAGATACAATTTTCTGAACAACTCACATAATACAATTGAGAACAAAAAACCTTCCAGAAACATTTCTGACAAACTAGAGATTCATAAAAGACTAAATAACTCAGAACAAAGTCTGAAAAGACAACGAATCACACGATTCATACACATACAAAACAAGTGAGATAACAAAACAACTAGAAAGCATATTCTAATTGAACAATGAACCACACAGTCCATCAACAATACCACAGTTATATCATTTAAACTACAAAACACATGAATTTTAAGAATTTGAGACCAAGACCAAAAGACAATACTTGTGAAGAACTCAAAGTCTAATTTGGCTTGATTAAAAACAAATTCCAAGAAACATTGAATCATAAGATTCATACCAAGACTGATAAACAAGAAGTACACACTTCTATATTAGACAACAATTCCTGTCTAGACAAATAATGAAATACAAAATCACATGATTTAATATCTCACACACAAGACAAAGAATAACAAGACAATAAGACACAACCAAACAGAATCACAAATAACATAATTTGCAATCAAAGACATCTCACAAGAGATAACATACAAGGCTGTCACATATACAAAATAATCTTGACAATACCATCGGTTAAACATGAACCATACAACTCAAATTAACCATACAAACAAGATCATAGACAAGTAGACATCAAGACTACGAATACAAGACATTTAACAACATCAAGACAATGATCTAAACATATAGACCTCATAGCAAGGCAGGCACAGACATCAAGAACAATCTTGACAGAACAACTGATTAAAGAACACTCAAACCACATGGTTCGACTAATCATACCATATTCATACCTCACAAAAACAATAAGACATACAGACTATGTACAGGAGACACTTTGACAGTCCAAAAATAGAATCAAATCACATGATCCAAACCAAATATTCACACAAGCCAACACATTAAGAAACAGATAACAAAGAATTCACAATAAATGAACAATCAGACAGGTGCCGGTCCTCACTACCTCGGTTTCAACTAACTCAATCAACAAAACAAAAAAGAACAAAATTAGAAAAATCTTACAGAGGGTGTGATTTACTTGAAAGAGATCAGAACTGTAGTTTTCTAGAACTACAATAACTCATCAAGCCAAAGTCAAATACCCCTGGTTAGTTTCAAAGACTAACACGGACCTTCTTCTCAACTTCCAACAAACCCAAATTAGGGTTTGTATGACACCAACAACAGAATAGATCTCATCAGACTCGTTCCTGCACACACTCCAAGAAACAATTAAAAAACGGAAACACACAATTAAGACAATCAGAGAAACAGATCTAAAACTTATATCACAGTGGAAACTCCCAAAGAAGAGACTCACGAGCTAACACATAGCTCTGATACCATGTCAAATGGTATGAATATTCAATACAAAACTCAAAGAACAACATAAAACACAAGAGAAGCGACAAAACGTGATGTAAAACTTTATTATTTAACCCAAACTGAAAAACACCCCCCAAACCCTAGATCTTACTTATGTAAGATCTAAAACGACATATACAAAATACAGGTTCAACTGATAAAATATCAGTTGATCATATACAGAAATATCAAATAACAAGATCCAACACAGGATCAACAATAACCAGATCATACAAGACTGGTTAAAGACAAATATAGAAAGACCAAAAATATGAAGATCCACAAGATCTTCAACAATACAGAATGAATAAATCAACAAGATCTTCCACGGTACTGAAACCAAAATCAGACTATCAGCCGAACAAGGCTCACAACTGTGCTACATCTGATCATAACTTGAACGGAATGCCCATCTTGAACAGAGAAAACTGTGTGTGATTTTAGGTGAATGACTGGAAGAGAATGGGGAAAATCAACCAAACCAACAGCTGATCAAGAACCACAACAGATCTAAAAACAACCCAGCAGATCAACAAGCAAAAACACCAGAGAGAAGATATGAGTGTCTGATGCGTAAAATTGTTCCAACTGAAACCCTAGCAGCCAACACTGCACATATATACAATGTAACTTGAAAGTTACACTTTAGTCCAATAGATTTCGCACTCCTGATCGGACCCCCCATCATTTTATGTATACAACCCTTCAAGTTTTAATCTGTTTACAACCTGGCACAAAACTGTTACAATAATAAATGGTTGCAACAACCCAAGCCTGTTATAACAAACTCAGCCCATGTCCAAGACTAAAAATATAGCCTAATAATAAATATATGTATGACCAATAAGAAACAAATCAACCATATAGTATATGAATTAATCTCTTGTTTTCAACATACATGAATTCTCAAAGAAGTTACTGGAAGCTTGCATTGGTATCTGATATGTATAAACTTGCCGTTAATGCTACAGATGTTGGAACTGGGTATAATTGTACATTCAGTAGTAATAGGATTGTCTTTGGGTGCTTCTGAAAATCTAAAAACCATCAAACCACTCGTTGTTGCATTGACTTTCCACCAATTCTTTGAGGGAATAGGTCTTGGAGGATGCATTTTTCAGGTATGTATTCCATTGATTATATGCTATTGTTGCAAGTATAGAAACGATTATTATATTAAAGTGACATGTGAAACATTTTTACAGGCAGAATTCAAGTCATTAGCTGCCACAATCATGGGAGCATGTTTTAGCATTACAACCCCATTTGGTATCGTGATTGGGATATTGGTAACGTTAACGAGTAGTTATAAAGAGGATAGTTCAACAGCCCTAATCGTCGAGGGTGTATTAAACTCGGCGTCCGCAGGGATATTGATCTACATGGCACTTGTTGACCTTCTTTCACCTGACTTCATGAACCCTCGGATGCAAAAGAATAAGTTGCTTCAGTTGGGTTCAAATGTTTCACTTCTTTTGGGTGCTGGGCTTATGTCTCTTCTAGCAAAATGGGCTTGAGTTTTGTTTTATAACTATATATACTTGATACTTATTGTGTATAGTGAATGTCTATTTTTAAAGATTTATGATTTGATGTTTGTGTATTTAACCGAATATATTGTGAATAATGAGTCGATCAATTGTAAAGGAACTTAATGATTGACAACTTCTTGTTATATAAAAAAAATAATATACAAATTGAAATAAAGTATAAATTTCTTTTTTTTTCTATTTGAGCTAATATTGTTGATTTTGTATCATGACTTCTGACCGCACAAACCTTCCAATTTTACTTTTACTTTTTTTTTTTTTAATATTTTAGTTTTTAGATGTAATAAAAATAGGTGTAAAAGCATAAAGAAAAAAACAAAGAGGGTAGAATGAGGGGTGTTCAAAAAACTCGTGGCTCGCAGCTCGCTCGAAACTCGCTCGAAAAAGCTCGAAGAATGCTCGGCTCGAAATTGGCTCGGTAGTTAACGAGCCAGCTCGGCTCGGTTTGTAAATGAGCCGAGCTCGAGCTTGGTCTGGCTCGGCTCGTGAGCTCGTGAGCTGGCTCGATAAGGTTTACATCCTTCATTTTTTGTCCCACATCGCTTAGAAAACAAAAACTAAGGGAGTATTTCCCTTATAAAAGAAGGTAAAGACAATGTACAAAGTGAATTAACTATTTATACTTGCATATTTAGCCATATGGTTAAATTAAATCGCAATTATGGCCCTTAGTCTATGAAGAAATTCATTTTTAAGTAGTAAATTTTACGTTTTTTTGTTAGTTCGAGCTAGATCGAGCCGAGCCGAGCTAGCTCGAATTTTAATCGAGTCGAGCTCGAGCCTCAAATCTCAGCTCGATTTGAAAATCGAGCTCGAGCTGAGTCAGCTTGAATCGAGTTCGAGCCGAGCTCGAGCTAGGTCTAGCTCGGCTCGACTCGGCTCATTTACAGCGCTAGGTAGAAGGTGATGGAACCGCCGCTGGAGTAGGGATACCGGTACCGTACTGAAAAAATACCAGTATCGAAAGTCATCAAAATTGATACCAGTATCAATACCGAAAATGTTCGATACTGCACGATATCGCTACTTAATACCAAATGATCATCCCTACGCTAGAGAGACTCAAACACGCTACCTCCTCTATGCAGGCGTCGGTAAGCAACCAGTTGCTCTTGTTTGTTTTTGAGATTCAAGCTGCACATGATGATTACAAAGATAACCTGTAATCCACGCACATAAACAAGTAAAACAATTTTCGAGAAGTTGGGCTCTGTGCGGTCGCCCATCCCACAATCTCTTTGGGCCGCCTGCCCGCGCAAGTCAGTTGCATGAATAGGAAATCACCATATTAAAAAATGCTAATAAAATCAAATCATGCATTTTGTTTGAACATGAGATCCACGGAGGAGTTGTTTAAGAAAAGAATAATAATGTATGATTGGCTTAAATAAGTTAAAAATGTAATAAAATATTGTTTGTATTTGAATATGAGCTGTTTGTCAGTTTGCTAACTTGGAAGATGCTAATTGTTTTCTAAACATAAAAGAAATGCTTCAATTGTTTGGACAAATGGACCAAAACTATGCCAACTCCTTTGAAGGTGGCCGTCATTGGAGCCGGTCTCAGCGGGTTGATCGCGGGTCGGGAGCTAGAACGAGAATCCCATGAAGTTGTAGTTTTTGAAAAATCGCATCGACTGGGTGGAGTGTGGGTCTATGATCCAAGGACCGAGTCAGATTTACTTGGAATTGATCCGGATAGAGAAATTGTACATGGCACGATATACAAATCTTTACGAACGAATAGCCCACGCCAAATAATGGGGTTCTCGGATTATATGTTCGAAGGGAAAGAATATGGTGATCCAAGGATGTTTCCGGGGCACCAAGAGTTTTTAAGTTACTTGGAAGATTTTGCAAAGAAATTTGGAGTAACCAAACTCATAAGGTTCAATTCAGAGGTAACTAGAGTCGAATTACTTGACTCGACGAATGAGTTTGTCGTCGAGTGGAAGACAAAGGGGGTGAGTTCGAGCGAAGTGTTTGACGCGGTGGTTGTTTGTAATGGTCACAACAGTCAACCTAGAGCTGCCTTGGACATCCCAGGTATAACATATTCAACTATTAATCATGCATTAACTTCATATGGACCTTAACCAATTGAGTTTAACTGGTTGAACTATGTTTAGTTAGTTAATTAATTATAGTTAAGTGATCAAACATATCCTATTTTGTAGACCTTTAATAATTAGGTTTCTTTAAAAAACAAAAACTATTTATATAAATAGCATTGTTAATAATCCTTGCTAGAATTCTAGCTTATGAGCATAGACAAGCTGACTCGGTTGTAAATGAGTTGAACTTGATCCAAGGTAAGCTCGTATGTTGGCTCGCTCCTCGCTCATTTAAGTTATGCGCGCATAATATGTTCCATCAGCCTAGTAGAACAACCACAATAATAACAATTATATTATTAGTTTTTTCTACTTAAATAGTAAAAAAATATCAATCTTTAATTTTAATTTAAACGAGTTGGCTCGAGCTTTTTACAAGCCGAGCTCGAGGTCAAATGTCAACTTGTTAATAGTAAACGAACCGAGAAAAGTTGGTTCATATAACTACAAGCCTGAGACTGAGTTTAATCTAGAACAAGTCGCTCGTTAAACAACGCTAGGTTATTAATTATATGTTTAAAAGTTATGTTTTGTTATAGCATTCATAATTGAATCAACATCCCCATCCATATAATTTATTAAAATATATAATTATCTCTAAAATTTGTTCAATTTCATAAGATCTGCACATCCGATTCCCCAAATATATTCATATTCATAATCAAATAAATATTATAGTTTTCGATTCACAATCACGCAAAGTTATAGGATATAGGATGAATAGTGAACCCTTAAATATGGAGGTATAGTGTTGTATATGGTATTAGGATTAGGACTCTAGAAATAAACAGAATCTCAAAATTTCTTAATAATTTGAGTATGAGGAAAATGATAGGAACCCATTTTGAGTGCTAGGAGTTGCATTTGTACTTTGCTTAACTAAAATTTCTTCTAAAATTACCCAACTCATTCTTCTTCACACGGCCTATTTTTGCCCCCTAATTTTTTTTTCATCCACCTCATTATACTAAGACATCATATAAAAATATTAATCGAATTGTTAACTAAGAGTACTCCACGTGTGTAACAATTGGTTCAAACTCCAAAAGGACTCACACACAAAAAAAAAAAAAAAAAAAAAAATACCAACTACATACAAAAGCAGATTATGTCAAACACTTATATTTATATATATTTGATTCTACGTCTTATTTGGTACTAAGAGATTCACTTTTTGCAATATTATTGTTCTGTATATAACACAAACAGGTATACTTGAGTGGCCAAAGAAGCAATTGCATGCTCATAACTATCGAGTTCCAGAACCATTTCAAGATCAGGTTTGTTTAAATTAAGGGGGTGTTTGGGGTTGAGTTTTGAAGGAGATTTTTAGATTATTGAGTTTTGAAATCGTAAATAATCATTTTTGAGTGTTTGGGTAAAAAAATTAATTATTTGCGTTCAGAAAGTTACAAAACGCAGTTTTCCAAAAGCAGCTCTCCCCCCCCCCCCCTACAGCAACAAAACGCAGTTTTCCAAAAATTGATTATTTGCTTTTAGAAAAGGATTTTCACTTGTTTATTGTGATATCAAGCAACATAATCAAATCCAAACACTATCTTTCAACATCACGTTTTATTACAGTTAATTATCTGATTCTGATTATTCAAAACGCATAATCTATTTTTAAAACTCAACCCCAAACACCACCACCATCATCGTCGTCGTCGTCGTCATCATCATACTCAGTATATCCCATCAATAGCAAAGCAAAGGTAGGGTCTGAGGAGGGTAAGATGTAGACAGCCTTACCTCTACCCCGTAGGAATAGAGAGACTGCTTCCAGTGAGACCCCCGACTCGATAGTATTAGTAGTTTTGCATCAAATATTGGACATAAGGCACATAACACTCATCAATCGGGACAAAAACTGATTAGTGCACGTACCCTTTTGTCTTTCAGCTATCAACGCCACCACATGATGCATGATTAACCGTCCTCAGCTTTTAACGTTATTTTCACGAAATTAGTAAAATAACGTTTAAATTAAATGCTAGTACAAATTTATTTAACGTATGCCATTGGGAACTTAGTTATATCTTAGAATTTAGATCATACCATTACCTATATAATATATATTTGACAAAGTAATTCATGAAACTTGACAGGTTGTGGTTATCATCGGGAACGAATCAAGTGCGTACGACATATCAAGAGAACTATCAACCGTTGCCAAAGAAGTTCACCTGTCCTCTAGATCACCAAATGTTAAGGTCTCAAAACTAGAGAAATACAATAATATATGGCAGCATTCCAAGGTAATCTGATAAAAAAAAATATGTTTAAGTTAATATGCATAAATGTAAAGGTCTCAAAACTGAAACTCATGATTATTAATTTATATGTTTGTAATAGATAGATCGTGTTTTCAAAGATGGCATAGTTAAGTTTCAAGATGAAGTCTCCATTAAAGCAGATGCAATTATTCATTGCACTGGGTGAGAACCATAATTAAGCCTTCATCCATAATATAATACGGGAAATTTACAAAACTAGTCATTGACTAAAACCACTTTCAAAACTAGCCACCTCCGGCGTCTTTGGAGCGACGCATTATGCATGGGACGCGTCTTTAGAGCCATGTCATTGAAACCCAATAAAATATGGACACGTGGTGTTTTCAGAAGTTGCATAATCCCCACAGACGCATGAGGAGAACCCACAGACGCATGAGGTGGACCTACAGACGCATCCTGTGCATAAAATCTCTCCAAAGACGCATCATGTGCATGAAATCTCTCCAAAGATGCATCCCGTGCATGAAACCTCTCCAAAGACGCATCTTGTGCATGAAATCTCTCCAAAGATGCATCCCGTGCATGAAACCTCTCCAAAGACGCATCTTGTGCATGAAATCTCTCCAAATGCGTCACTCTAAGGAGGCGGGAAGTGGTTAGTTTTGAAAGTGGTTTTGGTCAATGACTAGTTTTGTAATTTTCCCATATAATAATTACACAGCCATAGACTCATCCTTATTTTTTATATGTTGACAATGTGTTACACATATATAGGTACGAGTTTTACATTCCGTTTCTTAAAACACACGGCATTGTAACCATCGAAGACAAGTGTGTTTCGCCTACTTATGGGAATGTCTTCCCTCCGCAACTGGCCCCTAGACTGTCTTTCGTCGGATTATTTCACAAGGTGGGTTCATGGTGCTCGGTTTTTTAGTTTTTCATTTCAACAAAGAGTTTTCAATTAAGTAGTGCAAGATTTTTAACATCTGTAATTTTTTAGGGTATGACATTCCTTCCAGCCGAACTGCAGTCGAAGTGGATAGCTCGAGCATTATCCGGGAAGATTTCATTGCCTTCAGAAACCGAAATGTTGGATAACGTGGAACAAGTTTATAGAGAAATGGAAGAAAAGGGAATCCCTAAGAGTTACACTCATTCTCTAAATTTTCAAGTAAATTTACTCATTTCACATATGTTAAGATGTCAATTCTTTGGGTATCATGATTATATATAAATATATAATACTCATTTTTGTCTTAACAGATGGATTACATGGATTGGTTATCAGATCAGTTGGGAATAACGCGACCTCCACAAAAGTTGAAGGACTTTTATGCCCGTTTTATAGAACGATTTCTTTATGATCATGAAGGGTTCCAGGAAACGTTTAAAGAGGATTTATTAATCTGTGATGAGATGTGAAACGTTTGAAGAGGATTTATTAATCTGTGATGAGATGTAGCTAGGTCATTTTATCGGATTTATTAAAATTAATTAAAAATTGAATTATTTATGTTTGATATTTTTAATAAATCAATTTAAAATTAAGCACCAGTGATGTTTTTTATATTATATTTAACTTATGTATCCATTGTAAGTGGATTGTACTTAAATTTATAGTAAACCATTGTTTTAATTTTTAACTTATGTATCCATTGTAAGTGGATTGTACCAAAATTTATAGTAAACCATTGTTTTAATACATGGGTTTTATTCATATTTGATGTTTTAATGATGTTCTTTTCATTTACTTTTTTCAATAAGATAATGCGTTTTCTCAAGCATTTCCGTTTATGTTCAACCTGTTAACGCCTCCACTTCTGGCATAGAAACACAATCGTATGCACCCATTAGATGGGCTATCTTGTAATTTTCCACAAACCCCGTTAACTTATAAAAAATCATCACCTTATCTAGAATATATGGTCCATATATCCACCTGGTTTCCAACTTTCTCCCATTCCCTTCTCATCTCTCCACCATGATGTAGTTGTCATGTAATAATTAAAAACAAGTACTTTTTACTTAAATACATATAGGAATACATGTAAGTAAGGTGTATCCAAAGAGAATTTGTGATCAATATTTAGCGATTGAACTGATTAAATATTGTTGGACTAAATTGGGGGGTTTGTTGATTGATTAAAAAAAAAAACAAATTGTTGAAAAAGTGTTATTAGATAAAAGTAATCTCTACCTGGAATCCCGATTACAAGTTGAACATAAAAATTTGTTTACGAATTCAAACACCACATAGACATGGCCTTTGGATTAATGAATTTGATTAATTATTAGCGACAGTTTTTAATACTAACCGCACAACCTAGTAATCCATTGAGATATACCAACTACCCACTGAATTACCAACCCGCTAACGATACATGGAAATAACCAATACACTTTATAAAAAAAACAAATAGTTCAAATATAAATAACGTTTACCAAAATCCACACAAGTGATCAAGATATCTTAAAACGGTGCGCGAGAAACAAGCTTCCATTCGAAGACACACAAGTTCGGGTTGAAGATATCTTAAGATGGTCCGGTGTGGTTTCGGGACACGGAGTGGGGTGCAGACATGGAGGGGGACCCCAACGGGGAACACCCCCTCCCCCTCCCCCCACCCCCGCGTCCCACCTTCGGTGCAAGCTGGGGATTCCTCCTGTCCAACCTGAGCCTTCTTTTTTAACCGTTAGGTTATTAGACTGTTGAACACGGTCGACTTTTAAAAAAAAAAAAAAAATTTAAGACCTATTTATACCCCATTTTCATCTTTAAAAAATCTCATTCGATTTTCAATATCCTTACCAATCTCAAATCCATCTTCAACATCAAAAATCTCATGGATCCAAGCCAACCGAACCCGCCCCTATGCTTTCCTAACGCACCCGCTACTCCATCGACCCAACCACCATTCGCATACAACCACGACACTAATGGAGCCGTTTACGTTTGGCGGTTTTAGTCAATCTCAAAACCCTTGGTAAATGCAATACCAACAACATCACCATGCTATGCAAATGCAATCACAAAGCCTACAAATGCCATTGACTCAAATTGCATCTGAGCACGATTTCGTTTCTTTAGCCGCAGATGACGATGTTATACCTGAATCGCAACCACAAACCACGAAGGCTAAGAAGGAAAAAACGAGCTCTAACACTACTACAAAAGGTAGCATTAGACGGTGTCAAGGATTTTTTTAGACGGTGTTAAAGTAATAACACCGTCTTTAACCAATACCAATAGCTCTTTTTAATAAAATATTCAATAAAATTCAGAAGAACATCGTCTAATGCTTAAACACCGTCTTATACTAATTTCTCCAACCTTTAGACGGTGTTGTCTTTGAACACCGTCTTATAAATATTCAATGAACCCCGTCTAATGCTTAAACACCGTCTTATAAACTAATTTCTGCATCCTTTAGACGGTGTTGTCTGTGAACACCGTCTTATAAACTGAAAAAAAGATCGGACAAATATCAACCACCAAAACCTTATCTCTTTCCTTTCATCTTTCTCATAACAACTTCTTCATCTTCTCCATCTTCCTCATAACAACTTCTTCATCTTCATTCAAGAATTTCACCATTAACAACCTTACAAAGTTTCAAGGTTAGTTTTTTTTTCTCTTTATATATGTTATTTAATGTTTTTTAGTTTTATAAATAGTAGTTATATCATGTTTAATTATATGTTGTTAAAAATTCAAATTTGATTTTTTCTTGCTTTGTTTTGATAAATCACTAGCACATTGTATATAAAAATTAGTTTATATATAGTAATAAAGTATGTTTAAGTTTTAACCTTGTTGTAATATAGGATTGAAAACCATGTTAATAACTAATCCTAATTATATATACTCATGTGTTGTAATGAATTAAATTGACCCATATGTTACAAGTTTGAGTTGTACGTGAAAACTTGCATAAACTGATACACGTATTTTGACTTTAGGAAGGCAACAAGTTTAAAGAGGACCTCAAGTAATTGAAGGGTCTATAAGCTGATGTGTGTTTTACATGACCTTAGTTGTGAAAGTTTAAGTGATTTTATAAATTAGATGTTATTTAAATTTACATTTACATATAGGTCTATAAATATAGATTTAGATAACCCTTTAGAATTACCCGTCTAAAATTTATCTAATAAAGATAAATTTTGGATTGTCCCGTTTTGGGACTGCTTTTTGAATATTCTATCTCATTTAGGATATGTATACATTTTAACGAAACGTCATTTAAGAAAAGATCGGTTGGTATTTCCTCTACTCCTACGGGTTTGCGGTTTTATGCATACTTGGGGAGTTAAGGGGAAATGCTGCCGATTTTTTCTTAAATGTCGTCTCGTTAAAATGTATACTTATGGGATGAAATATTCAAAAAGTGTGTTAGGATTCACCGCCTTAGAGCATTGATTTACATCATACGCATACGCTCACATCATTATTTATTTATTTATTTTAATTTTCAGGTGGAGGATCGTGAAGATTGGATGTACCATAGAAGTCGTACGGATGCAATATATATTATGGGTGTTCAAAGTTTTCTTAAGGCCGCCGAAGCTCATCGAGTGAACATAGGAGATCGATTGATATTTTGTCCATGTGCATCGTGTACAAAATTTCAAAAAAATGACATTAAAGAAATAAACTTTCATTTATTAAGATATGGTTTTATGTCTGGATATACTTGTTGGTCAAAGCATGGGGAATCGCTTGCTAACCGTAGTACATCGTCTTTCAATATAGACAATGAGAAAGAGGATAATAATGAAGAATATATTGATCATGAAAATGCCACTTTAAATGATGACAATGACAATTTTAATGACATGTACAATGATTTAGAGACTAATATTGGTGATGATGAGCGTGAAAAATTAAGAAAATTACTTGAAGATAAGGAAAAACCATTATATATGTTGGTTGTAAGAAATATTCAAAACTTCGTGCTGTTTTGAGATTGTCTACCTTAAAGTCAACACACGGATGGAGTGATAAGAGTTTCACAGATCTATTGGTGGTATTAAATGACATGCTTCCAGAAGGCAATGAGTTAGCACTTTCGTTTTACCAACAAAAAAATGATGTGCCCGATGGGATTAGAAGTTGAAAGAATACATGCATGTCCAAATGATTGTATGTTGTATAGAAATGAGTTCAAAAATGATCATACGTGTTTTAACTGTGGTGCGTCAAGGTATAAGCGTAAAAGCGAAACAGATGAAGTTGACGATGATGTGACGAAAAATGGACCACCGGCTAAAGTGTTGTGGTATCTTCCTATTATACGCATGAGGTGGACCCACAGACGCATGTCGTGCATAAAATCTCTCCAAACACGCATCCCATGCATCAAATCTCTCCAAAGACGTATCCCGTGCATGATGCATCGCTCTAAGGACGCAGGAGGTGGCTAGTTTTGAAAGTGGTTTCGGTCAATGGCTAGTTTTGTAATTTTTGCATATAATAATTACACAGCCATAGACTCATTGTTAATTTTTTTATATGTTGACAATGTGTTACACACATATAGGTACGAGTTTCACATTCTGTTTCTTAAAACACACGGTATTTTAACCATCGAAGACAAGTGTGTTTCGCCTACTTATGGGAATGTTTTCCCTCCGCAACTGGCCCCTAGACTTTCTTTCGTTGGATTATTTCACATGGTGGGTTCATGGTGCTCGGTTTTTAGTTTTTCATTTCAACAAAGAGTTTTCAATTAAGTAGTGCAAGATTTTTAACATCTGTAATTTTTAGGGTATGACATTCCTTCCAGCCGAACTGCAGTCGAAGTGGATAACTCGAGCATTATCCGGGAAGGTTTCATTGCCTTCAGAAACCGAAATGTTGCATAACGTGGAACAAGTTTATAGAGAAATGGAAGAAAAGGGAATCCCTAAGAGTTATACTCATTCTCTTAATTTTCAAGTAAATTTACTCATTTCACATATATACAATTTACTCATTTCACAAGTAAATTTTAAGATGTCAATTCTTTGGTATCATGATTATATACAATACTCATTTTTATCTTACCAGATGGATTACATGGATTGGTTATCGGATCAGTTGGGGATAACGCGACCTCCACAAAAGTTGAAGGACTTTTATGCCCGTTTTATAGAACGATTTCTTTATGATCATGAAGGGTTCCGTGAAACGTTTAAAGAGGATTTATTAATCTGTGATGAGATGTGAAACGTTTGAAGGGGATTTATTAATCTGTGATGAGATGTAGCTAGGTCATTTTATTGGATTTATTAAGATTAATTAAAAATTGAATTATTTATGTTTGATATTTTTAATAAATCAATTTAAAATTAAGCACCAGTGATGTTTTTTATATTATTTTTAACTTATGTATCCATTGTAAGTGGATTGTACTTAAATTTATAGTAAACCATTGTTTTAATTTTTAACTTATGTATCCATTGTAAGTGGATTGTACCAAAATTTATAGTAAACCATTGTTTTAATACATGTGTTTTATTCATATTTGATGTTTTAATGATGTTCTTTTCATTTACTTTTTTCAATAAGATAATGCGTTTTCTCAAGCATTTCCGTTTATGTTCAACCTGTTAACGCCTCCACTTCTGGCATAGAAACACAATCGTATGCACCCATTAGATGGGCTATCTTGTAATTTTCCACAAACCCCTTTAACTTATAAAAAATCATCACCTTATCTAGAATATATGGTCCATATATCCACCTGGTTTCCAACTTTCTCCCATTCCCTTCTCATCTCTCCACCATGATGTAGTTGTCATGTAATAATAAAAAAACAAGTACTTTTTACTTAAATACATATATGAATACATGTAAATAAGGTGTATCCAAAGAGAATTTGTGATCAATGTTTAGCGATTGAACTAATTAAAAATTGTTGGACTAAATTGGGGGGGGGGGGTTTGTTGATTGATTAAAAAAAACAAATTGTTGAAAAAGTGTTATTAGATAAAAGTAATCTCTACCTGGAATCCCGATTACAAGTTGAACACAAAAATTTGTTTACGAATTCAAACACCACATAGACATGGCCTTTGGATTAATGAATTTGATTAATTATTAGTGACAATTTTTAATACTAACCGCACAACCTAGTAATCCACTGAGATATACCAACTACCCCCTGAATTACCAACCCGCTAACGATACAGGGAAATAACCAATACACTTGATAAAAAAACAAATAGTTCAAATATAAATAACGTTTACCAAAATCCACAGAAGTGATCAAGATATCTTAAAACGGTGCGCGAGAAACAAGCTTCCATTCGAAGACACACAAGTTCGGGTTGAAGATATCTTAAGATGGTCCGGTGTGGTTTCGGGACACAGAGTGGGGTGCAGACATGGAGGGGGACCCCGACGGGGAACACCCCCTCCCCCCACCCCCGCGTCCCACCTTCGGTGCAAGCTGGGAATTTCTCCCGTCTAACCTGAGCCTTCTTTTTTAACCGTTAGGTTATTAGACCGTTGAAAACGGTCGACTTTTCAAATTTTTTTTTAAGACCTATTTATACCCCATTTTCATCTTTAAAAAATCTCATTCTATTTTCAATATCCTTACCAATCTCAAATCCATCTTCAACATCAAAAATCGCATGGATCCGAGCCAACCGAACCCGCCCCTATGCTTTCCTAACGCACCCGCTACTCCATCGACCCAACCACCATTCGCATACAACCACGACACTAATGGAGCCGTTTACGTTTGGCGGTTTTAGTCAATCTCAAAACCCTTGGTAAATGCAATACCAACAACATCACCATGCTATGCAAATGCAATCACAAAGCCTACAAATGCCATTGACTCAAATTGCATCTGAGCACGATTTCGTTTCTTTAGCCGCAGATGACGATGTTATACCTGAATCGCAACCACAAACCACGAAGGCTAAGAAGGAAAAAACGAGCTCTAATTCTAAGAGATTAAGAAAAGGGAAGTGGGAAGCCGGAAAGCATTCCTTGGACTCCGAACGAGTTGTAAGCGCTTGCACAAGCTTGGGTTAAAGCTTCTAGCGATTCGATTTTAGGTATATTTTTTAATTTTATTTTTAAATAAAATATTCTTAAAGAATTATTATATTTTTAAATTTTAATTTGTAGCCAACAACCGAAAATGTGAATGCTTTTATAATCATATTTGTAAAGAATTTTTCAAATTGATGCAACACGACCCATAACGATTAGTCTATTTCTTTAGTTCAAAATTTAGAGAGATGAACGGAAAGATTGGTTATATATCAACATGCATGGAACAATCGTAAAAGTGGTGAAGATGATGCAACTATTTTGTCGTTGGCTGTTGAGAGATACACCACGAAACGCAGGCCGTGGAATTACATAAGGCCGTATGAAATATTGAGAAAACGTGTGAAGTGGAAGGTGGTGCCTAATGAGGTTTCAGAAGTGAAAAGATGTAAAACAAGTGCGTCGAAGAGTTATAGTGCAGGAGGTTCAGATGCACGTTGTGCTATCATTATGAACGATAACCCCGAGTTCAAAGTTGAAGCTCCAACTCCTGAACCAAAGCGGCTAACTAGAAGGGATGGTGCTAAAAAAACAACCACTCAGAAGGCTTCAGAGGGAACGAGCTCGAGTGATGCGTCTAAACTTGATACAATTCTACAAAAATTCAACCCTTTTATGGGAGTGCAAGAGGATAGGTACAAACAGAAAGACAAGGAAAAGGAAGAAGCGGCAACAAGGAAAAGAGAGAAACTTGAGTTTGATAGGAGGCGACTCGAATTTAATATACAAAATCAAGAAGCCGAAGAGTTCTGACTTATGAGAACCGACATTGAAAGCGTACCCGAAAAAGACCGTGCGGTACTCTCAAGGATGAAAGAAAAATCGCAAAGAAATGGCTAAGAGGAAGTGGAAGTAGGCTTTTGTTTTTTTTTTTTTTTTTAATGCCTTTTTTTCTAGGCTATGTAATTTTATTTTTAATTATTGAAAACTTTTTATATTTTTAAGAATTTTGGTATTAAAAAATAAAAATAAATATGGAAGGGGGAAAGGGAAGAAGGTCACACCCTATGTTTGGGGAATGATGAGGAGATAGAAGGGGAGAGTGATGTGGCGCTGATGTGGACTTGGGGAATGGGAACTACACCCATAGTTTAAGTGAAATTAAATCAATCGGGTTTGTATGGATTAAGAGTAGATGTAAATCAGGGTCGATTTCTTGGAACGATTTGTGTCACTTTGTAAAATGTAGTTTGTGTTTTTGTGGTTGCTCCGTTTCATGGGTTAGTTGGTTTTTTAATGAATTTACTTTAAAAAAATAAAAAAAAGAACAATAGTGATCAAACCAATCAGATTCTACCATGTAAGTACTTTTTTTAGAAATAAATACCAAATGCAAGTCAGCCTAGCTGGGCGGGCATCCCCCATGAAATATAAGTGGGTCATGGGTTTAATACATTTGTAAGGTCATGAGTTTAATACTTTTGCCAATAGATTTTTGTTTTGTTTGTCACCTGCGGTTTATCCCCACTACATCCCTAATAGATTTTTGTTTTGTTTTTGTTTATTTTTAAACTAGGTTAAAACCCCTTGTATTACATGGGATTAAGTCAATAAAATATTAAATTATTAAATAAGCAAAAAAATAATAAAAACATTGAAAAGGAAATACTAAAGAAAATAAATATTCATAAATTAAATATTATAAAGAAAAATAATAAATAGTTAAGAAACTTTCTCGTCAACTGACTCGGCGGGGAATTCGTTCTTTTACTCATTGCCAACCAGTTACTCCCCTGCCTTGGCATAAACAGGCTAAAGGGTTGTTTGTTTAGCTCTTAATGGGCTCTTAATGGTTCAGACCTCTTACCTCTTACTTGTTCATAACTTAATGGTTCAGACTGTTTGTTTTGTGAACAGATGTCTGAATGGTTAAGCATTATACATAGTCTGAATGGTTAAGACCACTAATTTGAATTGGTCTGATATTTGCCTCTGAACGGTTAAACATTATACTGACTCTTAATGGTTCAGACCTCTTACTGATTTAGCACTTAGCTATTCAGAAGTTGTCAAACAACCCCTAACTTTCCTTAAGACTGCTTCTGGAACATCTCTATCCTTCTATGGATACGGTCGACATTATTTGTTATGAGGCAAGGATTGCCATCAGATGACTTCACTTGAGACATAACTTCTTCCGATAACTAAACTTCAAGTCTTAGCTACCCGAAATAAAATAAAATAGAATAAGGTATAAAATTTTATTTAGAATAGTTACCTTAAGTTTCGACCTCTAAATATATATGTTAAACTAACCAATATTTTTTTGTTAGATTAGGTATCCTAAACCTTCCTACAAAATCAACTTTTACCATAAACATTTTAATTTATAAGTTATAATGATATTTTTTATATAAACATTACCAAAGATAGATTTTACGAAAGTGTTATATTAGATTTATAATGATGATTATTTCTTTAAATTACTTTACAATTTAAACATGATTATCTGTTGTTTAAAAAAAATAAATAAACAGTTTTTTATTACTAATTTCGTCCGTACAATATACAAGATTATAGCCTATTATTTAAGAAAATGGAAAAAAAAACTAAGAACATGTGTCTTATGAAATCTTTTAATATTAATTAAATTTAATATTTTATATTGCAAAAAAAAAAAAGAAACGTTAGAGATTTTGTTGAAAAAAAAAGTATATTCGCGACTTTAATATATTGAATTGAATATTTTATACTCAATGTGAAGGATAAGGTTTACGATTTGAAGTTAACTTTATGCCAATAATTTAGGGTTGATAAGATTTATATTAATTTAATTGGTATTTAATAATTTAAATTAAATAATAATTATTTACAATTAAGGATGGTCTAGAATAATGACAAGTGTCCTAAAGTTGGTTTCTTTTATTATATAGGTTAGATTTTATAAAACGACGTGTATAAAAACAAAAGAAATGTAAGATTTGAAAAAGAAAAAAAAAGAAACATCTAATAAAAAGTTTGTAAAAGATCGTTCATTTTTCAAACATTTTAGAAAGACTTATTTTTTTTCAGATCTTCCATTTCTTTGGTCCATTTGTTTATTCAAAACTTGTTATTTTTTTAACCTTTCGTTTATCTAATTCGTGTGTTTTTGGTACCTTACACTTGTTAACTTATTTTTTTAAGGTTTTGATTTTTTATAAACGTCCTTTTTTAATCTTCGTTTTTTAAAAATCGTTTTTTTAAATTCCTTCGATTTTTTAAATTGTTCATTTTCTGAAGTTTTTTTTCCCTAACGGCTATAAGTAAACTCAATACAAAGTTTCAAAAATTAACGATTTCAAAAATGGTTCTAAAAGGAACAGTTTAAAAAGAAACGCTTTTAAAAAATAACAACTTATAAAAACGAATTGTTTAAAAAAGTTTAACAAAATGAATTTAAAAAGATTGGTATAAAATGTATCGTTTAAAAAAAACTTTAAAAGACAAACAACTTAAAAAAACGATTTTAATAAACAAGCAGTTTAAAAATGAATAATTTTAAACACGATACATGGTTTAAAAAGGTTAAAAAACAAATGATTTTAAAAACGACGTTTATAAAAAAAGAAAAGCTTAGTGGGGGGGGGGGGGTAGTGCACGGTCCTCCCAACCGCCGGAGTGATCTCACTCCGGGAGCCGCTACCCGACCAAGCTAGCTCCGCAGTGACTTCCCCATGCCAAGTTCTTACCCTGGGCGACATATGCCACTCCCAAGACTCGAACCCGGTACCTCTGGGAAGAGGTGGGTGTCGGTGGCCAACTAGGCTAACCAAGTTGGTTAAGCTTAGTGAAAATACATATTTATTTGTATATATAAAACACTAGTCTAAGTCCCCGTGTAATACACGGGTGGCTAAACAACAAAAAAGTTATACTTTAATACATAAATACTTTATTACATCCTGATGATATTGAGCTATAAGGGAGTAACTGAGTGCTTCTCTTTGACATCCTGAAGTTATGTATATTGATCGTAAACAAAATTTTACTTTGGATATAAAATAAATAATGATCCAACCTCGAATTAGTACTGAAGGCCTTCCACATTACATAAGCAATGATTCCCCTAATAGTAGAAACAAAAAGGCCCCAACATTGTATCTAGTTGCAACATCCGATGATCGGAGTTGTGTTTGCGTGTCAACCCAACCCGACTCATCCCATACCATAAAAAAAATCAAGGAAGTCTAAGAACCCGCGAAACTCGCGGGTGGCTTAAAACCAACTAAACACATAAAAAATTGTAAACGTTGAAGCGTTAAACTGTGATTTGGTAAGCCTAATATTTTGAGACCGTTGAGCACATCCCAATAGTACATCTACCTAATGTTCGTTACATATTAAGTTTTTGTCAATTAAACCTTCATGATATTTTCATGCGTTTTGGCCAATAGAACTTGCACCAGCAGTGTCAACATATAAATCCACTACCAGCGAAAATAGAAAGGAAAAATATCATATAAAGATAGGATCTTAGAACACTATTGCAAAACTTCCAATTTATTAAAACATTGCAGCACCTTTTTTAACATGAAATAATAACAATTCACTAATAAACGGATCAAGGAGTCCTAAAACATATAATATCTATTGGCATTGAGATGAACTTTGTAAGGAAAGAATTTTCAATATAAACGTATAAAAATGACACTGAAATAAAAAATTATAGATAAATGAGTAAATGAAAATCACAAATCACTAAACACTTCTTTATAAACTATATTTGTCATTTTATTAGTAGGTTTGCCGTCGTTGTCCAAAATTAAAAGTTTACACTAAATATTCAAGATCAAAGGATCAAGTTTTACCCCACTCTCGTGACGAATTATACACATAAATATTTCCTTAAGTAGCCATACTGTGTATATCCAAATATTAACCGTTGTACCAATTGCCTACCACTCAATAAATGTAGACCTGATTCAAACATATATATAGCCTGTTACAGCTCAAATGACAAACAAAATGCATTAAGATATATTTCCCTTGAATAATTGGATAAATAAGAAGCAAAATTTGTTTATTCAAATATCCAAATATGATTACCAAAGCTAGGACAGATTATATGTTTCAAATATGATTACATAAAAATGAAAAACTATACATCCAAGCTTCATGCATACATCATTTAAAGATTCTATCCATTCATGCTCTCAATTCTCTCTGAACTCCTCCGCCTGAAACCAAGAAATTTAATCTCATGTTAGTCACAGGTTTGTATTCATTATAGGAAACATACATGTCCAAAATATGAAGACATGCCATTAAAACTTATATTAAAAGTCCCATTCTATTACAAACCATTTGCCAAAACCAAGAAACTCTTGTGAAGACATGCCATTATAAACTTAAGCAATAACATTTGCAAATATCATAAAAGGAAAAAATACCCACAACATCTCACACTTGTCTTAAAAGAATTAGTTGCTTGTTTTGACCCGTTACTCAACCCACCCATAAAAAGATTTCAAGAAAGTACATGCCATCCATGAACCAAAGAATACAATCGAAGGGTCAGCTAAGAGCACATTAAACGGTTAAGAGTGACATGATGGCGGATTGTATAAAGTTTATAATAAATGAAAGAAATAAATATTGTCAGTTTGTCATGTAATTTAGTTATTCAAGTTTTTTGTATTTGTAAAATTGCTGTTTCTATTCCACATTAGTTTGATGCAGGGACGCTAGGGATGAGCTCGGTACCGGTACCGAAAATCCAAAAAAATGGGTATCGGTACCGAAAATCCAAAAAAATGGGTACCGGGTCCAAAAATACCCGGTACGGTACGGTACAGTTCAGTACCAGTACGGCCGATATTTGAAGGTAAAACCGATACCGAAATGCAAAACATCAACACCTAATTGGTACCGAAAATCGAGTCGGTTCAGGAAATTCGGTACTGGTGTCAGTTCCGAACCGGTACACGGTACAATTTGCTCATCCCTAACTGACGCACAAGCTAACGAATATTGACCACAGAGTTGAGTAAAAAATGCATTTTTTTCCAATATGGTTTTCATAGAATGTATGTCAAAATAAGCAACCAAATCATAATGAAACCTATGAGAATCATGCAAACTTAATTAAGGGGACTTCTTGTGACTATACAAACTTTATTCATTCTTCACCGTAAACATTCCATATTTCACAATTGGACAATACTTGCATAATGTAATTTCCTTCTACTTTCATTTATATACTATTCTTAGTCTATTAAATTAGTATATGAACTCATTTGTACATTGCAGAAGTGATGTTCATGATTTTATTGGGGTAATGCTTAGAAAAAAATATAAAAAAGAGAATGTCTTACAATATTTGGATGTACATCATGACCCACAAGTTGTGTTCTTATATAATTTGTTGACTTAAAACGGGTCCGTAACTATTCATCAAACGTACTTATTTAAGAACTCCATGCTCGCACCGTTTTGGATAGTTAAAAAAATTGTAAGAACATAGTTGGCTTTAAGAACATAGTCGGCTTTAAGATATTCGAAATGGAACGATAAAAACACGGGACCTAAACTCAGGGACCATTTTGGCATTTTACTCTAGATTATATCTAGGGCTGCAAACAATCCGAATGTTCAGTAAACAGTTCGTGAACCATTGACGAAAATAGGTACAGAATGATATATCTATAAGTGAAACGGGTTTGCAAAGTGATATAAGGAAACTTACTTGCTACAAACATCCCATTTCCATACTCCAACCAAACGCGCATGCAACACTCTATGGACATCGCATCGGTTAATATAGTTAACGGTTTCATCTTCCACACAAACATCGACCCTTTCGCTTACTTGCTGCAAACACAACATAACATCAAGACTTTTATAATGCTCTATATGGATGTCTACGTACATTTTTTAAGAATCAAGTAGGCATTTTTTTATGAAAAAAAAAAGTTTTTTAATTGTGTTATTGATATACAATTTGTTAGTAAAACAATATCTACCTGAGGAACAATGATCTTGGACTGTGAGAGTACCGACGGAATACAAACATCAAGAGTGACATCATATTTGTCCACGAATCTACTGGTTTCGCGGCTTACTTCACTATAAACTTTTGCGCATATTGGAGAGACCGAATCTCTATAATATTCAATCACATAGCGCGAATAATTACATGCAGAAGTGAACAATTTGTATGTCGAATCCGATATAAGACCATGAGACCAAAAAAACTCGGCCCGCGAGTTTAAATCAGTTGCAACCTCCAAAACTGGATTTCCTAACTGCATTTTGACATCAAGAGAGAAAAATATAGCATGCATTAGAATGAGTTGACTTTGTAAAGTCAACCTTAGTACTTAGTGGTTGTATATTTAGTTTAAATCAGTTGCACATAACTAAGACATCTATTCTGTCCCTTTCCTTCTCCAAAACAATATTCACTTGCAAAACCTATTCTCCACAAATATCAAGACCCAAAGAATATATTTGCATATTCAAGGTTCAAACAGCATAAATGGAAGCCCACATTCACACACTTTCTACCTAAAAATTTACTATATATGTGCATAAGTTAATCAATGTAAAAAAACGGAACTTACTTGTAGACGTAAACCAAAATAGAGAGGCATGGATGAGGAAAAAATAGTAAACTAAATGATAAAAAGAGTTCAATGTTTAAGTCCACTACAATAAAGTTAACGGGTCAAACAATTAAACATGTATGTTCAATGCCTCTCTATTATCAAACCAGCAACAAATACCAGCAGCCTATAACACAAATAATTAACCCAGAGGTGGGCTTTCAAGCTTTCCAACGGCAGGGTCATTTAACAGCCCATACGAAGTAGACCAGGCATCTAAAAACCCACCCCAACATAATAATTTGTACCAGCTCCAGCCGAGAAGTAGAGTAGTTCTATTGCCCCGAAGAATAGCAAATAATAAAGAGCGATAATTGGTTGTTTATGCCAACAAAGTATGATTGCTAAAGACGTAAGGCAGGTCGTCACCAGCATTACCGCCATTTCTGCCAATCCTGCAATGAAACTGAACACGAAAGATGAGTCAAATTCAAATCCGGTTGAGAAATAATATAATGGGTTATGGTTTGTGCATAGTTATTAATTAATAGTGAATAGCAGATGATAGCGACACGCTACCTATACGCTACGTAGCGATAGTGATGAAATAACGGGCGCTATTTTATGTTTAGCGACACACTGCGAGAAAATTTTAGAAGTATTTTATGTCTATGCTTAACAAAAAACCTAAAATCCTGCTATTTTATATCTATAAAATCCCGCAATTTGTCCGCTATGGAGGCACCAAAATCAAATAGCGAGACACGAGTGCTACGCTATTCGCTATGAGCGCTATTAGTAACTATGTGTTTGTGGGACCTACCTGATGCATTTCCCATGTGCTTGATGTATCGAAAACCGATAGTGATAGCAATGCATAAGATTATGAGTATCCAGTTGATCTCGAGTATGTAGATTTGACCGTGAATCTTGTCGGAAGTATGCACGACTTTTACTCTCGGAAAATAACCGAGCGATTGACTTTGTTTTATGATCGAGAACGTTCCGCTGATGATTGCTTGGCTTCTGACAACCGAAGCGACAATGGCTATTGCAAGCATTGGCCACCTCAAGCTTTCTGTAATAACATGGGCTCGGGTCAAAGTCAAACCGCTTGTTATTCACATTTTGATCATGTAAAAGTCAGGCATAATGTATAGCCGGTACAGAGACGTAATAGCTGATATGATCGACATTCTGGTGATTTTTCGATAAGTAAGCTGCTTGACCCATGTAAGCAAGTATGAGTGTTGGATAAACCAGAAATGTGAACGCAATCCGTGAGCGCAAAATGGGAAAATGCAAGATATATTAAATAACATACACCCGAGTGTCAAAAAGTATCGTTTTAAATTTCCATTAGACGTACCTGGATTGCAGCGTAAGAGAAGTGGCCAAGAGCCGTAAACATTGTTCGGAGCCTGCAAGTGCGGTTGATCAATCAAACCACATTGACTTTTCAAGTCATATTAATTCCCACATCAATTCTCAGTTTGACCTTAAAAAAACTGAACCATCAATATTTACCCGATATGACGGGAGTTAGAACTCCGTCTCCGATTACCATACAAGTGCCAGGAAGAACCAAGATAAGTAAGGTTGTATGCAAAAAATTATACTTTTCAAGCAACATTCTCACTTTCGAATTATATTCCCTATTGGGCAATTGCTCCAACTTATACGTAGATAACGATTCATCAGCAACGAGTCTGTAGGAACCTGTCTGTTTGGTAACAGGCTTACTTTAGCATGCCGTCATATTGAGGAATAAAGTGCAAATGTACCACCTAAACATCAACTAAACAGTTAGATAATTCTAACTGTGAATTAACTGAAAAAATCATAAATAAAGATAAGAAAATAACTAATTACCTTCACCATTGTCTCCGTCTCTCAGAACTATGAACACGTATTTGCAAAGCGGCACGAGTGTCAAAGTCCAGAAAACGAATGAAAGTACGCAGAAAATCTCTTCATTTGTTTGTGAGAGCTCAATATCTTCGGCAAATGTGCTTTGCTAAACGTAAAGCGGAGACCTGCTGAGGTCACCGTAGACTACACTGAGACTTTGATAAGCTAATAGCCGTGTCATCCTCCATGAATCCTTCTAAACGCGTATAACAAACAAATTTTGACAACTTAATATAAGTAAATAACAAAACTAAGTAGAAAATGAAGAAAAATTATAACTTTAATGGGCAGACCTTAGATTTTTCCCAGCAATTTTCATTCTCAACATCCATAATTCACAGGTTTCGTTAATTGACTCAAAAGCCACTAAGCGTGAACCGCAAATCCCAGCTGAATCAAATGAAATTAAAAAGTAAAAATTGAAACTTTTTATTGATACTGAAAAAATCCTGATTGCGAACCGGAAAAATCAATTCAAATTATGAAAACAACTCAGATTTCTATTACAGATTTCTATTCAAAACTTGCTTTTAGAAACTGATAGAACTTAACCTATTAATACACAACAACATACAAAATACAAAGCATAAGCCAGATTAGAAGCACAAATTAGAACTTTGTGAAATATATACCCATACCGGCCTCTTCTTGGTTTCTCCTTGTAGAAAGTAAGCGTGTAGTCTTTCCCGTATCCAAAATTCATTCTTGTCGACATAATAAACCTAACTAATATACCCTGTATAAACCAATCTATTTGTTCTTGATTTGCACAACAAACATTTATACTCCAAAATTGTAAGTAATTTTCATTCAATTAAAGCATCTTTCTCAACCGCCGATGAATCAATCAAATGAAAGACAATAAAATAGGTATTTCATTTATAAATTCTAACAAAAACTACCAGATCTGTACAAAGAAACCAATAAGATATAAGATGATTGTTACCGTAGAATCAAAGAAATCGACCAGAGAAATAGTCTGCCGACTCCCCGACATTGTTACAGAATCAAATTCAGATTATTAGCATGAACCCTAATTGTGTACACAATCGCTCAGATTCAAAACTACAATCAACAAAATGTCACATGAACCCTAACTGTCAGAAAACCGCAATACAATTGAAGCATTTTCATACCTGGAAGAGATTGGAGATCTTCGGAGGAGCAGCAAGGCAGTCGAAGAATCATCATAGAATCATTAGCTATTGTTTGAAATTGAAAACATAAGATACATCAACAGAGAGATGGAACGATGGAACACGCAAGATATATGAAATTTAAATGAGGTTTTAAAGATTGATTGAAGAGTATTGGAGAAGATTTCAATTGATTGAGAAATTATTGGAGTTTCCGTATTGCTTTAACAAAATGGCTAAGGAATGAGGAAAAGGATTTGCCCGCTCAAATGTAGAATTCTCTGCATAAGTAGCATTGCCACATCAGCAGGTGATGTGGCAAAGTTATTTTGCTTTAGTATAATAGATAGATATTTTGTTAAATAATAATCGTGAAAATTAGAAAATCCTGAGTAATTACGTTAATAATCTCTTACATATTAAAAGAACTTTGTAATTATCAAACACAACCCCTAAGGTATATAATTACTTAATTACTCTTACACTTAACTGCAAAAAAGTAACAAAGTTATTGTCAGGGGCTAAAACCGTTATAAAATGCAACCCCGAGGTCTGATATGTTAAATGATTTCATTTTGGACTGAAATGGTTAAACTGACTAAACCACATGGGCCAAATCAGTAATTTACTCTTTACCATATCATTACTATTATTTTTATAAACAAATTTATGAATTAAATGTTTGCCTTTTCGATCAATAACTAGATCATGGGTATAATTCTATTGTATTAATGTATTAATTTTCTAAAGCGTTTTCAACAATTTGCAAGACATGAATAGTATTCACCCCTGGGTTGGATTCATTGCCACCCCCTCAAAAAATGACTGCAAGTGTAAATTTGATTAGAAGATGGACTAAAAAATTAGGCACCCATGTATTTCACTAGCAAGACCTGAAATGCCCCTTGTTTCACTATAAGTTGTCGGATGAAGATGCGAACGATTTCATTTGGGGCATCAGGGGGTTTAAGGGAGTGTTTTGGTCTTTAAAGAGGCTAACTTGTGGAGAAGAAAGAGAAGCTAACCCATAGAAAATATTGACAAAATTTGATCTAGTCTATTTTTGTAGCATCGTTACTTTTTTATGAACAAATTATAAAAAACATGTACAAACAAGTATGATAAAAGTTTAGATTCATTGTTAATTAGAGATAAGTGTCAGAAAGTCAATAGTGTGTCGTAGTGTAGGGGCTATTGTGTAACTTGGTGTTCTATATAAACACCTTCTTTGTAACCCTAAGTTTTGTTCAATACAATTCAAACCCCAATCACTGTGTTTGTTCGCTATACTAGACAACATGGTATCAGAGCAGTGTTGATTCTTGAACACTTTGCTCATCATCTACAATCCAACCTCAAACCGGAAAAAAAAAACAAAATCAAAATCAAGGTTCCGAAATCGAACCTGCAGTTTCTTTTCAATCCATCAAACAACAAAAGCAGCAGCCGCCGATATCAAACCAGTAGCGCCGCCTCCGCACAAAACCCTAAAAGTTCCCACCGCCGATCTGTTCCCACTGTCCCGACAAATCAGTAGCGCCGCATAGCTCCAATCAAACCAGTTCCGCCGCTGCCGCACAAAAACCCTAAGAGTACCAGCAAGCAATTACTGCCAGCTGATTGTTGGAAACATCAAACGTTTCCAACGATTCAGTCCCGCAAACAAGACACGATCAAGAAGAAACATCTTTTATGTTGAACAGAGAGAAAGACGATAGTGAAAGGCGGTGATTGTTCAGCAGCGGATTTGATAAAATTCGCTACCAGCGGATTTGACAAATTGAAGTGGATTTGTTTATCTCAAGCCCAACAATACAACCCAAACCCTAGTGAACTTAAATCTTGAACGCGAGTTCAAGTGGCCCGGCGTATTTGATAAATACGCCGGTAAGATACCGTGTTTGGGCGATTTCAGTGTATCCAGCGATTTTAAATCTTGAACGCGAGTTCAAGTGTCCAGCGTATTTGATAAATACGCTGGGTTAGTTATTCGTTTAATAACGTTACTTTTGACGTCGTGTTTACTGGCTTCCAGCGAAATTGGGCAGTTTTTTTTTTTAATCTTGAACGTGAGATCAAGTATCTAGCATAGTTGATAAATACGCCAGATCAGTAATAAAAGGAAAAAAAGAAAAAAATTTGAAAAAAAAATGGAAATCAATCATGGAAAAAATAGTTATTGGATATTTGATTCTGGTGCCACTAACACCATGACGTTTGAACCGTTGGACATACGTTCAATGACCCAACCTCAAAAAACTCAAATCCATACAGCAAACAACGGAACGATGCAAGTGAAAGGAGGAGGAGTAATTGAAATTTCACCAACTATGAAATTATCAAATTGCCTCTATGTTCCGTCATTATCACACAAGTTGCTCTCAATTAGTCATATTACCAAAGAATTAAATTGCACGGTACTAATGCACCCTACTTTCTGCCTCCTACAGGATATCAGGACGGGTGTGATTATTGGACGTGGTACTGAGCGCCACGGATTGTACTATGTGGATGAAGTGGCTCAACAGGGTACTGTGATGTTGGCACATGGAACCGAAAACCAGGAAGCCTGGCTATGTAGACGTCTGGGACACCTATCCAGTGGTTATTCGCAACTTTTGTTTCCAAAACTCTTCCCTTCAAATGGAAAAACAGATTGTGAAACATGTTTTCTTGCTAAAAGCCATCGACAACCATTTAAACCTAGCAATACGAAAGTTGCTTCACCCTTTTCACTAATTCATTCTGATGTGTGAGGTCCTGCTCCTGTGATGGGGGGTCAGGGTCTTCGGTACTTTATATTATTCGTGGATGATTGCACTCGCATGACATGGGTATTTTTTTTTAAAACAAAGCTGAAGTTTACGAGAAATTTATCATGTTATATGCTATGATTCAAACTCAGTTCCAAACTCAAATCCAAATCCTCCGATCCGACAATGGGTGGGGGGGGATTTGTCAATACATCCATGAAACAATTCTTTAAAACCAAAGGATTATCAAACCTCTTGTTCTCATACCCCCGAAAAAATGGTGTTTCCGAACGGAAAAACCGTATTATTCTTGAAATAACTCGAGCCCTTTTAATTGAATCTCAGGTACCTAAATCTTTCTGGTCGGAGGCAGTTGCAACCTCTGTGTATCTCCTAAATCGGCTTCCCACAAAAGCTCTTAAATTTAAGACTCCCTTAGATTGTCTGTCAAGTCTGTCAGTATTCCCCATCCTCTTACACTTGAACCTCAAATCTTCGGGTGTACAACATTTGTCCACATACCCAAAACTAACCGAAACAAGCTTGGCCCATGTGCTGAGCAATGTGTATTTGTCGGCTATGGGATCAATCAAATAGGTTATCGGTGTTATAATCCAAAAACTCATCAAATGTTCACCACAATGAATGTTGACTTTCTTGAAACGAAATACTTTTATGACACCCAACTCAGTGGTCAGGGGGAGAATGAAAGTATAGACACTCTGAGTTGGCTAACTCAACTTTGCTCATCTGAAGAAGTAACAACAGAAAACCATCACAGTACTTCGAGTCCTTCAAACACAGCCACATAATCTGCGGAGCACAGTACCAATGAAGAAAGTCCATCCAACGTGATACCAGAGGTAAGAAATACCGATAACTCTGAATGTACTACGTCTTATAACTATGAGACAACAGGGGAACACACATAACCGACAACAACAGAACCTACAGAACATGTTGAACCAAATGCTGAACAGGTTGAACCAGTTGTTGAATAAGTGGAACCAGTTGTTGAACATGTTGAACCAGGTGCAACAGAGACAACCAGAAGATACTCTCTCCCTCCAAGAGAAAATAGAGGAGTTCCCCCTAAGAGATACTCTCCAGAAAAGGTGGCTCCAAAGTCCAGGTATCCTGTGGTAAACATTGCCACTGGAAATTTGTCTAAGGAAGCTAAAGCATTTGCTGCTGCCTTGTGCTCTGAACAAATGCCATCTACAACACAGGAAGCCTTGAAATCTGAAGAATGGAAGAAGGCCATGGAGACCGAAATGGAAGCACTCAAGAAGAATAACACGTGGGAGAAATGCACTCTTCCACCAGGGAAGAAACCAGTGGGATGTCGGTGGGTGTTTTCAGTCAAACACAGGCCTGATGGCACGATTGAAAGATACAAAGCACGGCTGGTTGCAAAGGGTTATACTCAGACTTATGGAATTGACTACTCTGAAACCTTCTCCCCAGTAGCCAAAATCGATACAATCAGAGTTCTTTTTTCAATAGCCGCTAATAAAGGTTGGCCTCTTCATTAATTTGATGTAAAAAATGCCTGCCTTCATGGAGAACTGAGCGAGGAGGTCTATATGGATGCTCCACCGGGATTCAATGAGAATTTCAAGGCTGGAGAAATATGTCGGTTAAAGAAGTCTCTGTATGGGCTTAAGTAGTCTCCTAGAGCTTGGTTTGGGAGGTTTACCCTTGCTATGAAGAAATATGGCTTCAAACAAAGCAACTCTGATCATACCCTATTTTTGAAACGTAGGGGCAGTCTTGTGACCTGCTTAATTATCTACGTTGATGACCTGATACTTATGGGAAACGATGAAGAAGAAATGTCAATGCTAAGAGATATACTTTTTTCGGAGTTCGAGATGAAAGACCTGGGCAGACTGAAGTATTTTCTTGGAATTGAAGTTCTGAGATCTAAACAAGGGATTTTTATCTGTCAGAAGAAATATATCCTTGATCTGCTAGCTGAAACCGGAATGATTGAGTGCAAACCGGCGGACACCCCAATGGTGGTTAATCACGGCCTACAAATGGAAGATGGAGCCGAACTAGCAGATAAGGAGAGATATCAACGAATGGTGGGAAAACTAATATACCTCTCCCACACTCGGTCCAGATATAACATATGCAGTAGTAGTGGTGAGTCAATTTATGCACCAGCCCCAAGCGAGTCACATGGAAGCGGTATTAAGAATCATCAGGTATCTCAAGGGAACAACAGGTCATGGTATACTGTTTAAATCAAATGGGCACTTAGAAATCCAAGCTTATACAGACGCCGACTGGGCAGGGGATAAAGGAACGAGAAGGTCAACCTCAGGATACTTCACCATGGTCGGAGGAAATCTAGTTACCTGGAGAAGTAAAAAACAAAAGGTAGTTTCTCTATCTAGTGCAGAAGCCGAATTCCGAGGGGTTGCACGTGGCCTAGCCGAGATTCTGTGGATTCGTAAACTCCTAACTGAGATTGGCTTTCTTCCTACTATAGCAACCAAAATCATGTGCGACAATAAAGCTGCTATACAGATCTCAGAAAATCCAGTCCAACATGATCGAACAAAACATGTGGAGGTAGATCGACACTTCATCAAGGAGAAATTGGAGGATGGTATCATAGAGCTCCCATATGTATCGTCAAAAGATCAACTCGCAGGTATTCTTACAAAAGCTGTTAACGGGTGCGTGTTTAGTAGCTGTTTGAGCAAGTTAAGTATTGGTGATCTGTAACACCTCATAAAATCACGTCCAATGATGTATTGACACGTGTAATAAACCCTAATAAAGTCAAACACTGAAATTAAGGGACTAATTTTTCGAAAAATCGAAAACTTTGATAATAAAAGAACTGGAAGTGTTAGCATACCTGAAATAACTTTCCAAATAACCTCTCACGATGATTATATTCATAAATGAGCCACTTGTCAATCGAGTGTAGCCGTTTGCGTAATTAATTGAAAGTTTGCGCAATAAAAGGGTTAAAGGCGTCAACATGTTAATTCTTACCTCTGAGTGACCTTTTAACAAACCGGCAGCTTCATGATATTTGATTATACTCTCGAGAATGCCAAATAATGGCCATCTAAGGTTTTTATGCCTATAAGTAAAGATACGCGTAAGTTTGCAAGTTAGAGGGACTAAAAGTGTCAATATGTTTAATTATACCTCTGAATGACCTTTTAGTGAACCCGAAGCATCGTGATGTTTAATAATAATTTCAAGAATGTCTAATATGGATTAGATGAGGCTTCAATGATATTAAATGATGAGATGCGCAAGTTTGCGCAATAGAGGGGCCTAAAACGTCAACTTTTGAATCTAGCCTTTCGGTGACCATTTAAGCGATCGGGAGCGTAGTAATATTTAAGTATATGCTTGGGAATGCCCATTATGGGCCATGGAAGGCTTGGATGTCAGTAAACGACATTTCGTGCTACTTTGCGCAATTAAAGGACTAATTGCGTCAAACTGCAAAAGTAGGTCGATTCGTATGGTAACGGACCTTCCGGAATATGTCCATGAGTTAAACATACCCTATTTATTCTTTATATAGCTTAGATATAGGCTTGGAGGTGTTTGGTGCGCAAAAATAAACTTTTACGTCATGTAGGGACTAAAAGTGTCAAAAAGTGCACAAGTTTGCATTTTCGCGCATACCTTGCATTCTGAATATCCCCGGACACCCAAAAATTTATGTAAGCACTAAAATGTTTTATTTTAGTGTTTGGCTCGATAAAATTCCATTCGTCGCGTAATTTGATTCGTTTTTCGCGTCCGTCCGTGTTTCGTCGTAATTAACCGAATAACGTGACCGTACGACCAAACGAACCGACATCCGACATGTTTTTGAGCATGTTTCATGTTCTCCATGTTTAGGCATCATTATAGAGCCTTATAAATGGTTTAACAGGCCTTGGAAGTGTCGGAAATGACATTCATCTACTGCAGGGGCCAAATATGACAATAAAGGAAACTGGGTATGCTGGGCAGGTGGATGTGGACCGTATCCATGGACCCATACGGTCCGTATGAGAATGCTAGTTCTAGAAAATCCAGAAACCAGCTATTGTTTTGCTCTTTGTCTCACACTTTTGATTCTAGGGGCTGCCCATTGTTTAGTAAACCATGGGTAAGAGGTGTATGGCTCAGATTTGATCACGGTTTATGAGAAACGATCCTAACTGTGACAACTGTGCTCTGTAATCTCTGTACGATGTAAAACAATGTTGATTATTAATAAAACAATGTGCTTTGGTGTTATTATATGTGTTTTGATGTATTATGTGTATATTTGTGTTTGGTAATTTTTACAATTCGATTCGATTCCAATTTCAAGCTCTAAATCGCTTTCTGGAAGGTTATACGCGCACTAATGCGTAAATATAACCAGTTTAATGCAACAAACACTCCGGAATAGTGAAATAGGCTTAACATACCTTAAATAACCTCCACATAACTTAGAAATAAGTTTTGGATGGTTTGGTGTGTTGAAATCAAGTTTGTTCGATCGCAGGGACTATTTGTGTCAAAATGCGAAACTATACCAATTTGAATAGTAACAAACACTCCGGAACTTCATCATAAGTTAAACATACCCTAAATAACCTTTACATAGCTTAGAAATAGGCTTTGAGGGGTTCGGTATGCCAAAATAAACTTTATTGATCAATAGGGACTAAAAGCGTCAAAAAGTGCACAAGTTTGCATTTTCGCGCATATCTTACGTTCTGAATATATCCGGACATCCAAAAATTTATGTAAGCATTAAAATATTTTATTTTAGTGTTTGGCATGATAAAATTCCATTCGTCGCTTAATTTGGATCGTTTTTGCGTTCGTTACGACTTCCGTCGTAATTAAGCGAATAACGCAACCGTACGACCAAACGAACCGACATCCGAGATATTTTTGAGCATGTTTTGAGTTCCCTATACTTTAACTTCATTTTGGAGCCTTGAAATGGGGTTAACGGGGCTTAAACGTGTCGAAAATGGACTTAAAAGCATGCAGGGGCTAAAACTGTCATTTCTGAAAGTTTGTGCTGATCAGACAAGCCCAGGCGGCCCGCCTGAGTTTGTGTGTATCCTGATGCGGGCCGCATGGCCTCCCCAGATATGCAATTTTGTTGCAAACAGCTGTTTATGGCTGTTATACACTTCAAAATCACTTGCAAATGGTTTTTAAACAATCTATGGGCTGTTTTGGGACTCCCATGGTTTTATAAATCAATGGGCTAAAGGTGTACGGCTGAGATTTGATCACGCTTTGCGAGGAACGATCTTAACGGTTCACCGAATCCTATAAATACCCCTCATCCCCATTTGCAAAACCCACTTGAATTTCCTGAGATTTCTCTAAGTTGAGGTGTTTAACACCTTATACCTGAGAATACTTGGGAATTCAAACTTGCGGGGACCTTTTGTAAGTATTCTTTCGCGTTCTTTTCGTTCGTTTCTATCGTTAAAGTCAAACTGTGTTTGACTTCCTGCTTTGACCAGTTTATGGTCGACGCGAAGTTCGTTTGAACTTCATAACGTGAGCGTAATCACGATGGTTATAGTCCCTAGTGACTATACCTGCTGATTACCACGTTATCTAGGCTCAGTGACGAGTCGTAGCTTCAGCCAAAATGCGTTTTCTCGCGTATTTTGTAACCAAGCTACTTTTAGGTATCAAAACCGTTTGTTTTGATACCAAACCTGTTTTCTAACTTAACTAAACATGTTTCGACATGTTTAGCTCGTCACTTGTTAGTTTAGTGCTTGTGTAGAGTCGTAAGTCAAGCGGACTAAACACCCGCTTAGACTTTCGAACACGACCCGTTTGGTCAATCATTAGGATCCGACCAAACATGTTTAGTGACCATAGTAGCATAGGGAATAACCTTTCGAGGTTATACCTTATGGTCACTTGGGTTTAATTAGTCGCATGATAGGTAGTTATATGCCTTTGGTAAATTACCAAAATACCCTTTTCATACATAATTGGTAATTAAGCATATGTAACCTAAACTTTTGACACGTAACTAATTATGTAACATAATTAAACATGTATGGGCATATAATACTTGTCATAGGATTTGTTAGACGTCTCGAACGCGCTTTTGCGTGCACAACGAGTTAAAGTAGCGTAAGCTACCTTAATGGATCGCGATGGGTCGAAAGCACTTAGGTTAGGTTCCGAATTAGGATGTAGGCTTTGTTAAACCATATCACATGAGTTCCAACACTCATTTGGTTTACAAGACCTCATTCTGTCCGATCTCCCGATTTAGGCGTCTATTGTTTAACTAGTGGTTCGATTATTAGGAGCTACTTGATTTCTTTGGTTTGCTCGAGTTTGTTGAAGTTCTATTTGATCGAGGATACTTTGCACTACATGTGAGTACATAGTTCCCCTATTTTACTGTTTTTAAATGTTTTGGGGTGATTCATATGTACGAAATGTTTTCAAAGTTTAAACGAGGATTTCAAAAACGATTAAAACGATTTTTACTAAACTAAGAACGATTTCGATAAAGTGGACGAACTTGTTGGTTGTAGTTACATAATGAATGACATTCATTAGCATTGATCAAGCCGACCAGTATTAGGTTATGGTACCATAGGATCTGACAAATCCCGTTACTTTACTACACCCATGGTTATGTGTGGGGGTTGTGGGTAGCGACTGAATCTGATGTTTGTTAACTTACCCTTTGGTGGTTTGTTAATACGAGAACGAGTTGAACGATGGACAAGTCACAAAGGTTTGAATGTTGTTAACGAGACGACCATATATAAGTTTTCACAATTAAAACGATGACGATTTAAACGATTTGGAAACGAGTAAACGATTGGGAACAATTGGAAACGATTTGGGAACGAGTAAACGACTTGGGAACGATTTGGAAACGATGTTAAACGATTTCGATAAACGATTGGTTTTGGTTAAGTGTATAGATAACGAGACGGGGGAAATATGGTGAAAACATGGTAGATACGCCGCTGGTACTTCTTATATATAAGTGTTTTCATCATATTATATATCGTGGCGTTATTTAGTTCACCTGGGTAAACGATTTTGAAACGATGTCACGCAACAATGTTTTTCTAAGAGATATAAACTATACGAGTTTTTAACGAGTTTTTACAAGATATTTTACAAGTTGGTTTTCTAAAACAAATGTTTTTGGGGTTAAGAAGCATGGCTACGAGGTTTTATAAACTACAATCAACTTGATTTGAGTTGGTTATTGTTGCAATATTATAACCCTTTTCTTAAACTAAGTTTTTAATAAAGTATTGCAACACTTAAACTAGCCATGAATTCTGATACTCTTATAAAACCTATGTACTCGCCAGCATTTCTTTGCTGACTAAGTTTTTACATATGTTTCAGGTGTTGATGCTTGAATGACTACTAGGATGCATGCGTCACATAGGATCTGGACGAGGCCTTAGTGACATAATAATAGTGATAGACGATGTAAAACTTGTTTATTCTATGTTAAGACAATGCAATGTTTAATATTATCAATAAAACGAAACACTTTTTGTATCCATGGTTATGAAACAATAGCTTCTGTTACAACACTCCTCGACGTTTCCGTCACGGTTTGTTGTCCTACGTGGTCGGGGTGTGACACTAACGGTTCTCAAAAACCTATAAATACCCCTCTTGATCTTGCTCCCATTCCACACCTTGATCTAAATGTTCTAAGTTAGGGCCCTTGTGCTTCATACCTGAACATCCAAGATCAATTCCCTCCTTGCTTGGACCCTTTGTAAGTGTCCTTTCGTGCTTAGTTTAATTTTTAGCGGTTATAACCGAAAGTCAAGCGTTTTCGATAAACGCTTTGACTTTTAAACGGTTGAGCTATGGCTCGCAACGAACATGGCTACATGATCGTAATTACGTAGGTATTAAACCCTTAAAGGGGCACCTCCTAATTACCATGTTTACTTAGTTAAATTGTCGGGTCAAATAGAAGTCAAACGGGTTAATTTTAATTAAATTCATAACTATTAATATAAAGGTCATAAAAATCAGTTTTCTCACTTTAATAACTTGGTAAATATCAGTTGAACATGCCTAAGCATGATTCAACCCGACAATTCTAAGTATAGACTCGGTTCGGAACCGAAAGTCGCAAAAGTTGACTTTTGCTTTGACTTTCAGTTCTGACCCGATTTAGCTTAGTTTAGATATGCCTTAGGATTCCATTAGAACCATATTATAAGTTAGGAGTTAATAGCCAAAATGGTCCCTGAGGTTTGCTCACTTTTGCCACTTTAGTCCAAAATCCAAAATTTTTAAATCTGGGTCCCTGAGATTTGCATTCTGTTGCCATTTTAGTCCAAATTTCAAAAACTCTCTTTTTTGGCTGTTGCAACCAGCCTATTTTGTTCTTTTGTGCAGGGGTATTTTGGTCATTTTTATGAGTTATTATAACAAACTCAGATCAAGAACCCAAAATACCCCTGCGCAAAAGGACAAAATAGGCTGATTGCAACAGTAAAAAAAGGGGTTTTTGAAATTTGGACTAAAATGGCAACAAAATGCAAACCTCAGGGACCCAGATTTAAAAATTTTGGATTTTGGACCAAAGTGGCAAAAGTGAGCAAACCTCAGGGACCATTTTGGCTATTAACTCTATAAGTTAGTATAACCCTCCAAGGTTATACAACTTGGTTCCATAGAAATCATAGTTCATGCATGTTTCCGTTAAATGCCTAAATGTTGACCGTTATGCCTTTTGACCCTAAAACGAGAAATTTGAAAATGTGAGAGGACAATAATCTTTATTACTGATTTATAAACTTGTACCTAAAATTTGACATCAGTTTGAGGTCTAGATTAAGAGTTATGCTCATTAGCGTAATTAGAAAGCTTTTTAGTAATTAAATGCCATAATTAGCGTATAGCCTATCTAAACTCAATTTTTGATATCAAACTTTTTACCCACTAATGTAAAATAATATTTTGGGATTTTTAAAGATTTTTATATATTTTTAGGCTGAGCATAACATAGGGTTCTAAGCTTGATTCGGTAGTTGTCGGTTTTGCCTTTCTGGGCTATAAAATGAGTTTTACAAATCCTTTTTATGTCAAACCTTTTTTCTACTGATCTAATATGATAAATAAAATATTTTGAGCCTTCTGGAATAATAAAAACATCAGCTTTCCTTTGAAAACCCGGGAATGGCTCCAAATCGTCTTTTTAAGCGTTTTTAACGCATAGTTTGCATCAAAACTATTTTAAACATATAAGGGTTTATGCCTACTGATATATTCAGTAAATTTTTATATTTTAACAATAAGGAAAAGTTTTAAACTCAGATTTCCAAATTCAATCTTTAAACCTTATGTGAAATTACCAAAATGCCCTTCGGAGCATAGTTTGGTTATAAATGATAAAATTCACATATGTGTAATTACCCTACTATTATAACTTATTAAATTAAGTATTTTTATTGATTATATCAGACCTGAAAATTAGATTTATATTAGACCTCTTTTATAACCTTTAAAAATGACCAAAATACCCCTACGGGGTATAAATTGGTCTTAAACTCGTTTTGGGCATAATAGAAGGTATCCTACTGATATCACAACATATTTAAGGCATATTGACTTAGGAAACCTGTTCATGACTCTTTTGGTTACCCGTTACGCACTTTTCGTGTTCGGATCGGCTTATGTAACTAGTTTGCATAAATTAGCCGAAACGGGTCAAACCTTATCATTTTTATCTCAAGATCCAGAATGTGTTTAGTTTACCCTTATTACACAAGTATACAAGCTTGTCGGGTCTAAACCACATTCTAATCCGGTCTTCGCATAATCATGCGTATTGAACCGTATCCTCCTTTAAAAACTAACCGGTCTAAGCTTAGGCTTAATTAAAGACCCGTTAGGAATCTAATAGGTCATTAAAAATCTTCGTTCCAGATTTAGGAGCCTAGTAAAAGCTATCTGTACTTGCTTGGTGGTATACGGCTGGGATAAATTGTATAAATTTGCTGAGGTAAATACTTTTAACTTATTTTCCCTATACGGGCTTGGGGTACGGTATATTCAAATACCCCTTGGTCGGGCATTAAATCTTTAATTGTATGAATGTTAAATCATTGAAATGACCCGTTTAAATTGTTTTGTTTGCTTAAAGCCTTTGGGGGGTTAATGACCATGTCCCGGATATCCTTGGCATCATTTTACGAAATGGCCACGACCTAAGCATGCGGGTGTAAGCGTACACCCGTTAGTGCATAAATAAATATTAAGGTATAACCGCCGGTTTTGGGTTTAACCGCTGCGGGACTATACCATGTGGTGTGTCTATTGATCTTTAACCTGGTGTCAACCCGGGCTACTAGACGCATAAGAAACATGTAAATCTTTTACAAGTATTATATTCAAATAATTATCCCAAGTTATAAAAAGTTTTGTGCCGTTTGCACTCAAATCAATTTTATAAAACATTTTTTCAAAATGAGTCAGTTAAATCGTATTTACCAGTGAAAACTGACGTATTTTCCCAAAAAGACTAAGTGCAGGTACTACGCGTAATAGGCTGGTCTCTCCTAGCATCAAATAGAAGTCTCGCAAGCTTAGATGCCTGAAGTCTGTTGAACAAAGTTATCTCTTTATTTTGATCCGCCTGTGGATCCCTTACATTCCGTATTTGTAATACTTGATATTACTCTTTATATCGGATTGTAATATATTTATCTTTTGCTTGCGCTGTGCATTTAAATTGTGTTGTTTGATTATGAGATATCAACTACGTCACGATACTCCCCACCGTGCCCACCGGTAATACGTCGAAATATCGGGGTGTGACAGGTTTGTATCAGAGCCAATATTGAGTGAATTAAACACTAGCCTTTTGTGGTTAATCTCAATGACACAGTAGCACATTCCTTGATCTTCTGAGTCTAGACGTAACATAGGAATACTCTCATCTCTATTCGGAGAATTATTACTTTCAATTCTATATATTTTGGATATGTCGCCAAGCGAAGAAGCCGTAATGGAAATTCTCCCCATTTAAAGCCTAGGGAAGGCCGAGCTTCGTACTGCGACTAGGATTAACGTGCAACCAAGGATAAAGCATTCAGAAATAAATGAAGAAGAAACTCCTTTTGCTGAAGATCGTTTCCTTAGTAGTCATTATAAGGACATATTTATCTTTCAATCCCTTTGTGGACAACATCATTTCTTTCAAGTCCCACTTAGGGCAATTCTGTACCTCCTTTAAAAATCATTGGGATGTTTTATCTAAATTTCATTTATATCTTTGTATATAAATATAATATATGAAATAAATTAAAACAACATTCCTTTTGTAAGATCTACAATTATAATAAAATGGCAAAAATCTAAAAAGGACGAGACCTAGCTCGGGTGTCATTTTAATACAGGGCCAACATGGTAGTTCCTCAATTAGATTTAGATCCTTATTAACATCTCAATTAGGATTGTTCTGCGTTAAATATTAAAAAGAATCTTAAAAGTAAAACCTAGCCTAAATGTCATTTCGGACATGGCCAAGATGGTAGAACCTATTCAAAAGATTCAAATCCTTGTTAACATCTATAATATGTTAACATTCCTGGTAGACGTGGTTCGATAAAATCGCATAAATCATCCTTATACTGGATTCTTTTGGAATCCTTTCTTATTTTATGATTTAAGCATCCATTAGGGATAAAATGCTTACGGGCCATATTCATTGTCATATAAGACAAAAGACAGTCGTAGCCTACAACTCCCTGTCAAGAAAAGGCACTGAACAACGTTCAAGCCTAAATACCTTGATTCTACAAAATCATGGTTTATAATTGCCCTTGTGACTTGGCCTTTTGTGCCATAGTTATATTTTAAATTAAATCCAGGATAATTATAATAAAAATCCTGAATAAAATAAATATCGTTCCTTTCCTGCCAGTATTTATATTAAAAAGAGTCTCAAAGGGTATAACCTAGCTTGAATGTCATTAAAGACCTGGCTACGATGGTAAGACATGTTTAAAGAGATTCAGATCCTTGTTAAACACCTGGAAACGTGTTAACACTCCTGACAATGGGTGATGCGATGAAATCACACTTGTCATCCTTATCCAAACCCCTTATTTAGCCTAAATGATCAATAGGAATCATGACTAATAAACGTCGAACATGATGTACACGTCTAAACATCCATCTGGGATGTATACCTACGGGCAAAGATGTATACATGAAAAAGATAGTTTTATTTCATACCTTCTTGTCAAGACAATGAACTATGAAATTTTCTGATCAAAAGGAATCATTGATTATGCTTTAAAATTTCCCTAGTGACAAGGCCTCTGTGCCATCAAAAGTCCTTTGGAACAAGCCCTCGTGCTATAAAATGTCGGTACGACATTAACAGTCATGATTTATGTCCTCTGTCTAATAAATATGAAGGATTATATTCCGTTTAAAACGCCAAAGATGGTTTATTTAAAAACTTAGGCAAAGCATAATCAAATAAACTAAATACTATCTATTGGCCTATATGGTTTATTCGCACCATGGCTATTTAATTATCAAGTTCGACAATTCATCATATGATCAAATTATTACTACTTGGTTTGTAGCGTTCAAAGCTTCACCATGGCTGACTCCTCTGAAGCTCATAATCGTCCCGTTGATCAGAATAAGGATGCAAGACTGAACTTAACGGGCACCGAGTTACAGGCTATGATAGATATAGCCGTAAACAACACTGTGGACCATGCATTGAAGGATCATAAGCGAAGGTGCGATGATACCCCAGATAAGGGTTATAAAAGGGTAAGACCTGTTTAAACTATAACCAATCCAAGCCAAAGGAGGCAAAACCCGAATGTAAAACCTGCGAGAAGAAGCACTTCGGAAAATGTTTCTATGATCAGAACAGGGGATGTGTCATCTGTAAAGGGATGGATCACAAGACCCATGACTGCAAGGACTTGAAGGACAGCTAGCAGTCAGGTGAAAAGACCAGATGCAAAACCTGTAGGAAATACCACCTCGGGAAATGCAGATTTGAATCTCAGCTTCTACCCTGTGAAATCTGCAAGTCCAAGGAGCATAAGACCTTGGATTGCAAGAAGTTGGGAGACGCAACCTACTATGGTTGCAATGAAAAGGGGCAGAACAAATTGCCCAAATAAAACCCAGAAGCCTGGAGAGGCTAAGAAGACCAAAGCTGGAAACTCTCAAATGAATGCTCAAGAGGCTATTCAGGATGACAATGTCACAACAGGTACTTTCTTTATAAAAAACGCCCATACTAGAGTATTATTTGATTCAGGTTCAGATAAGTCTTTCATAGACAATGGATTTTGTAAATTTCTAAATCTGCCTGTTAAAACTCTAAGCGTTAAGTATAAAGTAGGATTGGCCAATGGTACCTCAGAGACTATTTCAGCAATATTAGATGGATGTTTTATATCCATTAGGAACCATTCTTTTCCACTGTCCTTGTTTCCGTTGAAATAGAGGGACTCGATATAGTAATAGGAATGGATTAGTCATCTTATAGCTAAGCCTATATTGTGGGTGATAAGAAGCAAGTAGTTAACAAGACTCCTTATGGTGATGCTTTGACAATTCAAGGAGACACATGGTATGGATTGCCTATGTACCTGCTGAATTTGGTATTTAATACCAAAGTTTCGAGTATGGAAAACTCAGAAAAGACAGACAACAGTCGCGATACTAGGAAGGCGACAAATACTAATGGTGCATCAAATGTGAACCTCAATGTTAATAGAGTTAATCTCCGAAATGGTAATTAACGCAGCTGTTAGAAAAGCTATAAGAAAATTCATGAAAAGGTTCAAGAAGCCAAATGTTGTTTGCTCTAAAACACATGTCGCTGCTCATGAGAAGAGCTTCATTCATACTTCAAATGCGAAGAATAAACCCAACAAAGGCATATATGGCAAGGAGACCATTATTTTTGGGCGTACTTAAAAGTACTTTGTCTCTTGGAAGTCAAGAGACTTCAATAGTAAAAAGAGACCATCGATTGCAAGAAATTGTTGGATGAAGTAGAAACCATTAGGTGTATCAGCGGTTACGCTGAAAAGAACGCGATAAGAGATGCATCACAACCATTCAATGGCAACACCCATAATTAGTGAGGACGTTAATGAAGTCCACAAGAAAGATCCTCTTATACATTATGGGATGGACCAAGTGTTAAGGACCTTATTAGAAAGACCTATTATTCGCATCGAAATGGAAAAAGATGGAATAAGAATATTTTTCTGACTCTCACCATAAAAGTTCTAAACTTTCGACAGTATGTCGCAAATTTTAATTCATTGGCTGGGATAATACCCTATTCCATTTACCCAAAACCTAAGCTTAATACAATAATTATTGGAGGTTAGTAACGGCAATAAGAGGGGATATTAAGGTTTCAAAGCCTGCTCATTATAAATCCATTATGGATCTACCTCAGCTGCTCACATTTTATAGATTAAGAAATAACCAGTCAAAGCTGAGACTGCCCTAAAGTTTGTCAAGGATTTTATAGCTAAGTTTAAAAGGATTAAGAATGGAGGCGTTTATCCCTCCTGATGAATGATTAGAGGTAGTTCACGTTAATAATGACACCAGATAAATCCCTTGTGGTGATTTTATGGCTAGGAATTACGTTTGGTTTCAGGTGCTGCTAAGTCTCTCGTAAGACCATAAGTTTAGCAAACTTTTAGAAACTCTCCCGTAAGAACCCCAGATATTAAGTGTAAGGTAAAAAATTACCGGGAAAATCGTAAGAACCATTCCTTCTGTTCCTGTCAGAAACTTCCAGTTGTGAAAATTCTAGAAGTATCCTCTCTTTAGAGGAAGTGCGTCAGCATATATATTTGATATCTCTTTAATCTCTATCGATTACGAATACCAGATAGTATGATAAAAGCGCCATATGAGGATTGATGTATGTCACGACCTCCGACCCCATCCTGGCCGGAATCGGGAGCCGCGAGCAGCCCGTGGTACCGGTGGTTATTTTTGAAAAACATTGCAGCGGAAATTTCATCAGGACCGTGAGTTAGGAAAAATATCAGAGTTTAGAAAACACCGGATTTTATTTATTAAATAGATGGAATAAATCCATGTTTTACAAAGGTAGCTTTAATAAGGGATAAACCCAATTACATAAAACAATATTTCTTAATTTGATTTAATTAATAAAATAAGCCACTTTTTTGAAGCCCTTCAGTGTCGTACCCAATTCTTACTCCAATCTACTGTAATTACCTGAAACGCGTTTTAAAAAGGTTTTGTCAGCGGGAAATACTGAGTGAGTTCATTCAGGTTTATAAAAAAACATATTTGTTATAATTCACAGTATTAAGAGCGATTACAATGTTTCTGATATCAACCAACTATCCACAGTATTTGTCACTCGACCCATTGGCCCTCCTGTTGTCCAATGGTGTCTGTGACTATGGTCATATCACCCCTTGGCTGCCCCAATGGTGAAGATTATCAAGTAATGTATACAAAACCCCACATACCGGCTGTAAATTGGTGATTACAAAGACTTAATCCCTGTAATTATAACTTTGAAAATAACTTGGAGTTTTGTAAAATAGTTGATAAAACGAGAATGACTCACAATATAAGCATGCAGTATTGATTTAATAAGCTTCTTGATTCTGCTCCTTCTAATAATTAAGTGTATACTTTATTGTTCTGGATCTTCTGATGATTTAACAGCTTGTTTGATTGTAAGTGTGTAGTTGGGAGTATTCGGGTAGTTAAACATATAGTTTAACAGAATGGAATACGTATTTGTGTAAAACCCAAATCAAACCTAACGGTAGTCACGAGATTCGAACCTTAACAGAACTCACAAAGTATAGTACTTTGGCATCCGTTTAACGAACTCACAAAGTATAGTACTTTGGCATCCGTTTAACGAACTCACAAAGTATAGTACTTTGGCATCCGTTAGTTGGTTCCTGAATCGATCGGACAGAACATCGCTTTGGTGATTATTGGTTAGAACACCAACGTATAGAGAGAAGAATAGAAGAAATGAACAAAGGAAATGAATTCTTAAGCTTCCTATTTATAGGTAAGAAGTATGAAACTTCTAGGAAGTTTCCTATAGCTTTTCTAGGAAGTTACTTATACATCTTCTAGGAAGCTTCCTATTCACATATATCTATCTTCTTACACCTTCCTAGCACCTTCCTTTGATATTATCTATTATATATATATATATATATTTATTTATTTATTTATTTATTTATTTAGGTGTTTAATAGATCTTACTTGGCTTAATTAATCTTGCTTAATCTTAATTAATCGTACTTAGCTTAATTAATTTAGTTTAGCTTAATTAATCTGATTAATTAATCTACTCAGTTAACTTAACTGCTAAGTTTATTTAACTATTAAGTTTACTTAACTATTAAGTATTTTAGCAGTTCCCTGATTACGAGTTCTAATTTCTAGACACAATGGAACTCGTATTAGTGTATTAACTCAATTCAACTTTAACGACAACTCAAGAGATAGAAACCCTCACAATGAAATGACAAAATGCGATACTTAAACATCCATCGAATTTACGACGAATGACAAAGTATAACCCGAGTTTGAGCAGCACTTAAACATCCATCGGATAGTTTCAATCGATCGGACATTGAATCGTACCAGTGACTAGAGTTATTACCCTAATAACGGGCAGAGTTTTCGGGTATAATCCCGAACTACTATTATAATAAAGCTGAAGGAAAGAAAATAATTGAACGAATTTCAACTGAAGCTATCGATCTCTATTTATAGGCTGGAAACAGGGCGCCTCGCGGCCCGCCTAAAATCAAAGGAAGACTTACGCGGCCCGCGTGGGTGTGTGGAGCAGATCGGAGTATGCTGAGTCACCAGTAGTCGCGACGCGTGTCCCTTAAGCTTATCCGGAAATCTGCCTTGCTGTCGCGGCCCGCGTAGACTACCATTATGTCTTACGCGGCCCGGGTCAAGCCTTCATGCTTATCTGTGACCTTCAATTTATTGCGGCCCGCGTAAGCTTAAGTTTACTCTTACGCGGCCCGCTTGAAATTCTAAATTCTTAATTTCTTGATTTTTCACAAGGATTAGGATTTCAGGGGTCCAGGTTTCTACTTATGAAGCGTTTTAGGATATTTTTGGGTGAGTCGTTACAGTGTATCTTAATATGTTCCATAGATTGCTTCCATGCTTGATCAGTATGGAGGTTTAATGCATGGGACCACAAAAATATCTCGATGGTCATATGGTACTAAAGCCCACCACTAATGGTATTCAAAGAAGATATCCATAATGGAACTATCCAAATAAATGTTCCCGATTAAGGAATTCGTGGACTTGTAACATAAATGTGTCACTTATTTGACACAAGAAATAATGGATGAACTGGATCCTGAGACATGGAAAATCTCTATAACCTCCTTGTATCTTAATTATCTTCTCCTAAGATTACCCTGTTACCTCCTGAGAGGCAAGCAGAGTTAAGATTTATATCCCATTTAGGGCTGTATTATTATGAAATCTCCAAGACGGCTAGTGCCATCATTGGAAGAATCGAAACCCTGATTAAGTAAGTTTTAAATAAAGGATTCATAAAGCCTAACTCAATATTCTGAGAATTCGGTGTAGCTAATTAAGAAAGACGGTTCATTTTGCTTATGCATTGATTACCGCAACCCTAATTAGGCAACAATTAAGAATTTCCATCAGCTGCCCAGGATCGTCGATTTGTTCGACTAACTGTAAGGATTAACTATTCCTTAAAATTAGTTTAAGCAATGGTTTGAATAACCATCTCACTTTAAGATAAGCTTTTCTATAATAGTTGATGTATAAGTATCAAAGTTGCTCCTTTGGAGACCTTGCATAGATGGAATGTTGAACATCCATTGTTAGATAGAAGATTGGTAAGTCCAATCATCAGGATATGAAAGTTGCCTTGGAAACAACGAATAGGATCATACAAATCCAGGATCACCTGTAAGTTGACAGTATTCGGCAGAGAATCAAGGATTAATGAATGTAGCAACCCTCCTAAGATCTTGTTATGGAATAAGGTTCGACAAAAGATATCACCCTGGAAGGGTGTGCCAATTCGTTAATTATCAGACTAGTTAAGCTCTGAATATATAAAATCATTCGAAGGAATCGAATGTACCAAGATCAAATAGCTTATGAACTAAAACCTATTTAAGGAGCTTGACGGGTCTTGCAGTGCATTACACATTAAGGATTAAGGATGTGTTTAACCAATAAGTCGAGAAGCATTATCGCATAATGATATGCAGATATATGATATGATGAGAAACCTGTATCGATTGAGGATCGACAGGTTAAGAGGCTACGAAAAGGATACATGTACCTATTATAGAGGTCAACTTAGGAGCTTGGAGAGGCTCCAGATTTGCTATAAAAGTTAAGTCCATTATGCGACAAAAAGGAACTTCCAGCATTTTAGCAAATCTCGAGGTAAGATTTCTTTTAAGGGGATGAGGATGTAACACCTCGTAAAATCACGTCCAATGATGTATTGACACGTGTAATAAACCCTAATAAAGTCAAACACTGAAATTAAGGGACTAATTTTTCGAAAAATCGAAAACTTTGATAATAAAAGGACTGGAAGTGTTAGCATACCTGAAATAAGTTTCCAAATAACCTCTCACGATGATTATATTCATAAATGAGCCACTTGTCAATCGAGTGTAGTCGTTTGCGTAATTAATTGAAAGTTTGCGCAATAAAGGGGTTAAAGGCGTCAACATGTTAATTCTTTCCTCTGAGTGACCTTTTAACAAACCGGGAGCTTCATGATATTTGATTATACTCTCGGGAATGCCAAATAATGGCCATCTAAGGTTTTTATGCCTATAAGTAAAGATACGCGTAACTTTGCAAGTTAGAGGGACTAAAAGTGTGAATATGTTTAATTATACCTCTGAATGACCTTTTAGCGAACCCGAAGCATCGTGATGTTTAATAATAATTTCAAGAATGTCTAATATGGATTAGATGAGGCTTCAATGATATTAAATGATGAGATGCGCAAGTTTGCGCAATAGAGGGGCCTAAAGCCTCAACTTTTGAATCTACGCCTTTCGGTGACCATTTAAGCGACCGGGAGCGTAGTAATATTTAAGTATATGCTTGGGAATGCCCATTATGGGCCATGGATGGCTTGGATGTCAGTAAACGACATTTCGTGCTACTTTGCGCAATTAAAGGACTAATTGCGTCAAACTGCAAAAGTAGGTCGATTCGTATGGTAACGGACCTTCTGGAATATGTCCATGAGTTAAACATACCCTATTTATTCTTTATATAGCTTAGATATAGGCTTGGAGGTGTTTGGTGCGCAAAAATAAACTTTTACGTCATGCAGGGACTAAAAGTGTCAAAAAGTGCACAAGTTTGCATTTTCGCGCATATCTTGCATTCTGAATATCCCCGGACACCCAAAAATTTATGTAAGCACTAAAATGTTTTATTTTAGTGTTTGGCTCGATAAAATTCCATTCGTCCCGTAATTTGGTTCGTTTTTCGCGTCCGTCCGTGTTTCGTCGTAATTAACCGAACAACGTGACCGTACGACCAAACGAACCGACATCCGACATGTTTTTGAGCATGTTTCCTGTTCTCCATATTTAGGCATCATTATAGAGCCTTAAAAATGGTTTAACGGTCCTTGGAAGTGTCGGAAATGACATTCATCAAGTGCAGGGGCCAAATATGACAATAAAGGAAACTAGGTATGCTGGGCAGGTGGATGCGGACCGTATCCATGGACCCATACGGTCCGTATGAGAATGCTAGTTCCAGAAAATCCAGAAACCAGATGTTGTTTTGTTCTTTGTCTCACACTTTTGATTCTAGGGGCTGCCCATTGTTTAGTAAACCATGGGTAAGAGGTGTATGGCTCAGATTTGATCACGGTTTACGAGAAACGATCCTAACGATTCTCAAAAACCTATAAATACCCCTCTTGATCTTGCTCCCATTCCACACCTTGATCTAAAGTTCTAAGTTGGGGCCCTTGTGCTTCATACCTGAACATCCAAGATCAATTCCCTCCTTGCTTGGACCCTTTGTAAGTGTCCTTTCGTGCTTAGTTTAATTTTTAGCGGTTATAACCGAAAGTCAAGCGTTTTTGATAAACGCTTTGACTTTTAAACGGTTGAGCTATGGCTCACAACGAACATGGCTACATGATCGTAATTAGGTAGGTATTAAACCCTTAAAGGGGCACCTCCTAATTACCATGTTTACTTAGTTAAATTGTCGGGTCAAATAAAAGTCAAACGGGTTAATTTTAATTAAATTCATAACTATTAATATATAAAGGTCATAAAAATCAGTTTTCTCACTTTAATAACTTGGTAAATATCAGTTGAACATGCCTAAGCATGATTCAACCCGACAATTCTAAGTATAGGCTCGGTTCGGAACCGAAAGTCGCAAAAGTTGACTTTTGCTTTGACTTTCAGTTCTGACCCGATTTAGCTTTGTTTAGATATGCCTTAGGATTCCATTAGTACCATATTATAAGTTAGTATAACCCTCCAAGGTTATACAACTTGGTTCCATAGAAATCATAGTTCATGCATGTTTCCGTTAAATGCCTAAATGTTGACCGTTATGCCTTTTGACCCTAAAACGAGAAATTTGAAAATGTGAGAGGATAATAATCTTTATTATTGATTTATAAACTTGTACCTAAAATTTGACATCAGTTTGAGGTCTAGATTAAGAGTTATGCTCATTAGCGTAATTAGAAAGCTTTTTAGTAATTAAATGGCATAATTAGCGTATAGCCTATCTAAACCCAATTTTTGATATCAAACTTTTTACCCACTGATGTAAATAATATTTTGGGATTTTTAAATATTTTTATTTATTTTTAGGCTGAGCATAACATAGGGTTCTAAGCTTGATTCGGTAGTTGTCGGTTTTGCCCTTCTGGGCTATAAAATGAATTTTACAAATCCTTTTTATATCAAACCTTTTTCTACTGATCTAATATGATAAATAAAATATTTTGAGCCTTCTGGAATAATAAAAACATCAGCTTTCCTTTGAAAACCCGGGAATGGCTTCAAATCGTCTTTTTAAGCGTTTTTAACTCATAGTATGCATCAAAACTATTTTAAACATATAAGGGTTGATGCCTACTGATATATTCAGTAAATTTTTATATTTTAACAGTAAGGAAAAGTTTTAAACTCAGATTTCCAAATTCAATCTTTAAACCTTATGTGAAATTACCAAATGCCCTTCGGAGCATAGTTTGGTTATAAATGATAAAATTCACATATGTGTAATACCCTACTATTATAAATTATTAAATTAAGTATTTTTACTGATTATATCAGACCTGAAAATAAGATTTATATTAAACCTCTTTTATAACCTTTAAAAATTACCAAAATACCCCTACGGGGCATAAATTGGTCTTAAACTCGTTTTGGGCATAATAGAAGGTATCCTACTGATATCACAACATATTTAAGGCATATTGACTTAGGAAACCTGTTCATGACTCTTTTGGTTACCCGTTACGCACTTTTCGCGTTCGGATCGGCTTATGTAACTAGTTTGCATAAATTAGCCGAAACGGGTCAAACCTTATCATTTTTATCTCAAAATCCAGAATGTGTTTAGTTTACCCTTATTACACAAGTATACAAGCTTGTCGGGTCTAAACCACATTCTAATCCGGTCTTCGCATAATCATGCGTATTGAACCGTATCCTCCTTTAAAAACTAACCAGTCTAAGCTTAGACTTAATTAAAGACCCGTTAGGAATCTAATAGGTTATTAAAAACCTTCGTTCCAGATTTAGGAGCCCAGTAAAAGCTATATATACTTGCTTGGTGGTATACGGCTGGGATAAATTTTATAAATTTGCTCAGGTAAATACTTTTAACTTATTTTCCCTATACGGGCTTGGGGTACGGTATATTCAAATACCGCTTGGTCGGGCATTGAATCTTTAATTGTATGAATGTTAAATCATTGAAATGACCCGTTTAAATTGTTTTGTTTGCTTAAAGCCTTTGGGGGTTAATGACCATGTCCCGGATATCCTTGGCATCATTTTACGAAATGACCACGACCTAAGCATGCGGGTGTAGGCGTACACCCGTTAGTGCATAAATAAATATTAAGGTATAACCGCCGGTTTTGGGTTTAACCGCTGCGGGACTATACCATGTGGTGTGTCTATTGATATTTAACCCGGTGTCAACCCGGGCTACTGGACACATAAGAAACATGTAAATCTTTTACAAGTATTATATTCAAATAATTATCCCAAGTTATAAGAAGTTTTGTGCCGTTTGCACTAAATCAAATTTCTAAAACATTTTTTCAAAATGAGTCTATTAAATTGTATTTACCAGTGAAAACTGACGTATTTTCCCAAAAAGACTAAGTGCAGGTACTACGCGTAATAGGCTGGTCTCTCCTAGCATCAAATAGAAGTCTCGCAAGCTTAGATGCCTGAAGTCTGTTGAACAAAGTTATCTTTTGCTTCCGCTGTGCATTTAAACTGTGTTGTTTGACTATGATGATATCAACTACGTCACGATATTCCCCACCGGGCCCACCGGTAATACGTGGAAATATCGGGGTGTGACATGATCCCACTACTTAACTTGAGGGGGAGTGTTGGAAAGTCAATTGTGTGTCATGGTGTAGGGGTTATTGTGTAACTTGGTGTTCTATAAAAACACCTTCTTTGTAACCCTAAGTTTTGTTCAATACAATTCAAACCCAATCACTGTGTTTGTTCGCTATACTAGACAACAATAAGTGTACTTTTTTAATTCGTAATTGACTATAACGTTCTTTTTAATTCGTGTTTTATCTACCTAAGTAGTAATGTAGCATCTAAGTTGTTAGTAATAGGATTGCACTTTAAGCTCCCTTCAAGTTACTACTCATTTTAGCCAACCTACTTAACCAACACGTTTTGACCACCCTGGTTTATGCACCTCGTGACGAAAAATCCTGAATTCATCATTGATTCACCCCAATCATCTTTTGACATTTGTAGTATCTGTTAACTAAAATAAGAGGCCAATTTAAACAACAAAATGTTTTTCCATGTATTTGGGGGGCCACAAAATACCAGTGAAGATATGCATGTGATCATGTAGGTTGTTAAGTGATGTGCACTTACCATATCTTGGGCAGGTGGGAAGGGGTATAGTGGTCACCCTTTTGATTCCGTACAAAAGATTTGCTTTCATGGTCATGCCGATCTATGTATTTACATGCACTCACCTTCATCATCATCGTCATAGCCGTCGTCGTCTTCTGCGAGTTTCCTCCTTTCTTTCTACATCTATTTGAATGAATGCCTCATGCATGTTAATATGTTATGTTGTGCGTACGGATTGATAAGATAAGAAAATGAACCCATTGATGACACTCCAACTTTATTATGATTTTATGTTAAATTAATCAAGTTTATTATAAAAAGTTCACGATTTTTTTGCATAAATAAGGGAGTTCAAAAAAGAAAGAGTGCAAGTAGGTGGGCTGGAAAACAATGAGCAGTTGTAGGTAATTCGCTGTTTGAAACAACGAGCTTCTACCAAATTTCTACCAATGCCTACAAAAGCTACAGGTTTCCTGCAAACAACCCAAACCTCGCTGATTGAAAGCGATACAACCTGAAGTCCGCTGTTTTGAATTGTGATGTTAACCAACCTCGCTGTTTTAAAACAATATATAAACAAGTTCACTGTTTTAAAATAAAACATTTAGGAAGTTCGCTGAATGAAAGCAAATAAAAACTTTTGGGAGATTGGATTCAATTTTCTTTCTATTGTCATTATTTGATTTTATGTTATAGAAAACTTCTAATTCATATGTATTAAATCTCATAATTGCTAATAATCATATATCATATCATGACTCAATTTCGATCCTACCTATTTTTATTTTATTTTTCTTTCTACCTTATTCTATTAAAACATTATTTTAGTATACAGTCTTTTTATTATTTGGCTAATGATTTATAAGCGTTAGATTATAAGAATACCTCGATTTTGATTGTTTTTTGTGTTAAAGAAATGAATTTAATAAATAAAAGAATTATGAAATAATCACTAGGGTTCAACATAACTAAATCATTATTACTTCCTAACAAAATGTTAAGAAATTGAATCCACTAAGCATGAATTAAAGTGAAAGTTATATGGAGTAGAATTTACATTTAAACAGTGATATTGTATTTGTCTATTTCATATTCACTAATTAGTTTAAGCTTGAATAATAAGTAAATACGTATGAATTGATGCTTAACTGCTTCATCATTTATTGATTATGCTCAAGAATAAAATTGGACATCAATCGTTCCTAGATCTCGTTTAATCAATTAATTGTTCTTGGAATGTGAAATCAGTTCGAATTAAGGCTGGTGGGTATGGGGTCCGTCCGTCCCCATACCCGGCTAGGAACGGCGCCGGTAGCATGGCATCCCACCCCCCCCCCCCCCGGTCACCGTCTTCGACGTCGAGCTGCGGACATTCAAGATGATCCAAGCTGGTGGGCCCCCTATGTTTGTGATTTATAGATTAGGCTGGAGGTACTTGTACATAGTGGTGGGGTAGGATCATTCTCCCATACCCTTTAGTTTTGTGGGATGGACCATCCTTGAGAGGACTATGACGTGGCGCCTACGTGGCGGATCATCCTCCTTTGGAGGACCATCACCATACCCTCTAGCCTAACAATTTCATGTGTGTGCACGCATGTGAGTAGATGAGAAAGAGTGGCTGATGAGGGTCGACGACACCCATTGGGTGGCTCCAACGGCAACAACTACAACCTGACAATTAGTTGTTGTGTTGGAAGTCAAGGAACAACAATAGCGGAGATAGGATTAGCGGTAATGAGGTATGCCAGGATCAACACCTTTTTTTTTTTTGGAAAATTGACTTTCATTAACAAACACCGAACCCGAAAACCGAGCCGGCAAAACAACAAAAACAAACGGAAAATCACATAATTACAAATTTACACCAATCACTCCATGAAATTGATCGAAACGATGACCTGTGTTTGAGCCAAAAATATCCCAAAGTTCTGACATCACTAAACACATCTTCCACACAAATTCGAGAGCCTGAGAAAATCGCCTTATTTCTAGATAGCCAAATACTCCAACATGATATAATGATGATTTCTTGCAAGATCTTCTATTCCACTTGATTCAATCTGCTGAACTTGTGTATCTCCAAAAGGTCCTTTACCGAGAACGCGAAAATCATCGGAATACGACACCATAAACTAACCTTATGCCATATTAACGAGGCAAAATGACAGGAAATAAATAAGTGCATCACTGACTCATCTTCGCAATCGCAAAGAGGACAGGCCCCGACTTGATTAACAATACCCCTGGAACATAAAGCATCGAGAGTCGGAATCCGATTCAGTTCTAACCTCCAGACAAAGATATTACACTTCAACGGGATCCATTTACACCAGTCAATAACAAAAAAATTTGGATCGCAAGCTCCACGAATCAAGAGATCCTTAACCGATTTAACCGAAAACAAGCCCGCTGAACCTCCCATCCACTTCCATTTATCAGATCCATTCCCGATTACAACTCCAGAAACCATGGCTGAGAGAGTCACCAACTCCTGAGTCTCCGACGCCGTCTCCGGGTCATGTCTCCACAACCACGAGATACCGCCAGCCAAACGATCGCTCACCGAACAGTTCTTAACCACTTCCAACTGATAAAGGCAAGGGAAAATCCCTTTTAGAGGAGTCTCGCCAGCCCAGTGATCAAGCCAGAACATGATATCATTGCCCGAAGCGACCAGACCTCTGAAAAAGCTCCGAATAGGCTTGTTATCGATACAAGGTTTGTTCAACAGGTTGCAAATGTTAAGCCAAACACCCCTGCTCATTTTATTGCAAGGTAGAAAATCCCACCTCGATCGGCCCGAATGAATCGTGTTAATAACTTTGACCCAAAGGTTACCAGATTCATTTTTAAATCTCCAGCCCCATTTACTGCCCCATTTACTGAGCAGAGCCAGATTGGCATTTTTTAATCTGCACAGCCCCAAACCACCAGCTTTTTTCGGTAAAGACACCGTATCCCATGCCACCCAATAGGTTCTCCTAATGTTATTCGACCCGCCCCATAAGAATTTTTTAATGATGCTTTCCAGGTCTTTGACAACTTTCACTGGCGCTTTGTACAATGACATAAAGTAATTAGGTAAGCTTTCAAGAACCGATCGAATCAGCGTGACCCTTCCTCCAATAGATAACAACGAAGCCTTCCAAAGAGAGAGCCTTTTTTCAAAAATATCGTAAACCGGTCTCCAATTGTTGATGCGGTTCATATTAGCACCGACAGTAAGACCTAAATATTTAAAAGGAACCGATTCAGCCATGCAACCGATCCAATTCGCCATCTCCTCGACCTCCTCAAAATTAACGCCAATGCCAAAATTCTAGACTTACTAAGATTGATTCTAAGGCCCGAACATGCATGAAAACACCGCAAAATCCTAATAACATTCACAATATTGTCTTTATCCCATTCCCCCATGATCATAGCATCGTCTGCGTAGAATAAATGAGAAACCCGTATTTCATTACCTGGAAGGCTAATACCATGGAAAACATTAGCCTCACAAGCCCTGTCAAATAAACAAGAAACAACCTCCATAACTACCACAAAAAGAAAAGGAGAAATAGGGTCTCCATGTCTCATTCCTTTATCAGCAGCGGAACTCGAAGGTAGGCGAACCATTCACCAAAACAGAAGCTCTAGCCGAGGCCAGAATGCCCGAAATCCAGTCACACCACCTCTTACCCAAACCCATTTGTTGAAGAATATCTAAGACAAAACCCCAATTCACATTATCATACGCTTTGTCGAAATCGACTTTGAGAAAGAATACCTGTTTCTTATTTTTTCTGGACCACGAAAGCAGCTCGTTGATGATTAACGACCCATCTAAAATGAACCTACCCCTGAGAAAGGCCGATTGGGAGTTGGAAATCACCTCATTGAGAGCCGGTTTAAGCCTATTCGCAAGGACCTTGGAAACCACTTTATTGATAACTCCGACGAGACTAATCGGACGATAATCACCCAATCCCAAAGGCTCTCTAGTCTTCGGAATCAAAACGTCGAGCCACAACCCTTACTTAACTTACCGGTCTCGAAAAAGGCGTCCAAATATTGTAGAAGTCGTTCTCAAAAAGATCCCAGAAACGAGTAAAAACGGAAATTAAAGCCATCGGGACCGGGAGCCCGATCTTTTCCGCAATCGAAAACCGCCGCTTTATTCTCTTCCTTAGAAAAACGAATCTCTAAATTGGCCGCCATAGACAAAGGAACCTGTCTCAACTGAGGGCAAACCATACGAGGCCGACTAACACAATCCTCCACAAACTTGTCTCTAAAGAAACGAAAGACCTCATTTTTAACCAGCGACGGTTTGGATAACCAAACACCATTCACTTCAATACCATGAATAGTGTTGCTTGCTTTCCTGCAATTAATCATAGCATGAAAAAACTTCGAATTTTCGTCACCTTCCTTCGCCCATTTCAATCTAGATCTCTGCCTCAGATCCATGACTTTGGCCTCTTCCGCTTCACAAATTATCTTTTTATTTTCAAAGTAAATCCACTCATCTTCCTCCGAGAAATCTCTAATATCAAGGGTAGCTTCTAAGACATTATTTTCTTCTTTTGCTGCCTCCACCTCCTCTCCAACCTTTCTAATCATATCTTCCTTCCAAACTCTCAATCGGTCCCTTATGAAGCTCAGTTTTTTTAAAAAAGACAACTCTGGGCTGCAATCAACCGAAAGGAACTCACTAGCAGCCTTAGAAACAACCTCGTCGAAGCCCTGTTTACCGAACTAGGAGTTGAAAACCCTAAATGGCAGAGGCCCGAAATTCTTATATTGACACACCAGAAGAATAGGGTTATGGTTGGACCAAAGTCTAGGCTACACAACAACACGCTGTTGGCCAAGAATTAAAGAACTCTGCATTCGCTAAGAAATGGTCAAGCTTACTTAGTTTGTTACCATTATCTGAGCAAAACGTGAACACCCGGCCTCTCATGTTATACTCAATCAAACCCGATTCGAAAATAAAATCATTGAAATTGTTGGCACAATTTTGTTTAAATGAACAATTCCTCCTCTCTTCTCTAAACCGAACCGCGTTAAAATCGCCCGAAATAACCCACAATCCATCATTAGAATCAATAATTAATTTCAGCTCCTCCCACAACGTCTTCTTTGCCGAAATCCCTTGGGGAGCATACAATTTAGGACGTTAATAATTGACTCGAATCCCACTAATTTTCCTCTAATATGAAGGTAGTGTCTACTCTTCGAACCACCAGATTGACTAAATAAGTTACCATCCCAAATACAGATCAAACCCCCCGACTGCCCGGCTGACTCCACATAATCCATACCAAAATTATTGTTACCCCAAAAATTAGCAATTTCCCGACGAGACAAATTGGAAGAATTGGATTCTTGAAGGGAAAGGAAAGAGATACTAAACTCAGAGATCAGACTTTTTACCCAATTAGACTTATTCGATCCCCCAATACCCCTAATATTCAGAGAAATCATATTCATGATGAAACCACATTAATACCTTTGGAAATCGAGTTCCTTAGGAGCTCATGATGGCCGCTGATGTCGATACCAATCTTCGAACTGACACAATAGTATCGACAATTTCTTTCTCAACCTCTGCTGAAACCGGCTCTCCATCACCCTTGAGACAACCTCCTCCTTCTCCATCCGTTGTTTGAAACTCCTCCACGGAATTATCCACCACCTCCTCCGGCACCGCATTCTCAGAAGAAGCCGAATTATTCAGATCGAAGAAAAATTGTTCGAAGCCTTTGTCTGATCTGTCGCCCCCATTTGCCTCTGTTCTCACTTGACTACCATTATTACAACCATCTTCCATCAAAGATCTTGATCTCTTCTTGGGTCTCATATCCGCGTCAGTATTAGCAGTCTCAACGGAGCAATTTTTGGGCCTAATAAAATTGGAAGAAACCTTTCTAACCTTGTTGGGCTTAACGCAAATGGGCTTCCCAATATTAAATCTTAACGAGCCATCTAAGCCCGAGTCCCCCACCAAAAAGTTGTTGGGACCGACATTGACATTAAAAAAAAGAGTCCTGTCCCATAATATTATTAAACTGGTCCTCATATAATCCTTGGAAACAAAAACGCCGCCATCCTTCTCTTTCTGCATGGGAGCATGCACGTACCCGGGCGACCCTTGAATCTCCTTAGACTTATCATCTTCCTCAGCGGGGACATCTCCTAACTCTTCATCTTCCTTATCTCCCCCCCCCCCCCCCGCGATTCTCCGATATGGATTAATCCTGAACCACCACATTACCCCCCCAATTCCGAAGAAGCCGCCACTGAATCCTCATCGTCATCAAGGAAATCAGGAATCCAAAGATCGTTCTCTTCGATTACCCAGAATTTGTATCTTTTATCCTACCAACTTAGGGTTAAGGACCCCATTAATTTTATTACCCGTGTCAATTAAAATCCCCAGACGATCAAACGTGAGATCCCCGTTTGTTTCGAGGAACTGAGAAGGTTGAACCACCTTGCCATACCTACTACCGATCATATTGAAGACCCTTCTCGAGACAAAATGAGGTGGTACACCGCGAATGTTGATCCATGCCAGCCGTTCGAAAGGCAAGGACTGTCCTAACCACGGGGATAACGCAGAGAACCAACGAATCCAGACCTCTTTCGCCTCTAACAGTCTTTTTGTAACATCCCCATCCTCAAACGAAATTAATACTGACAGCCCACCTAAATACTGAAGCGAAGCACCTTCAAAACCCGCTACCTTTAGAGGCGAATTGAGAAACCTTAATTCATCGAAACCTAGCATACGGCCAACCACAGCTTTCCCGGAAAGGTTTGACAGGGAAAAAATAGACGGATCAACGACCACCGCATCCTCGTTCCAATCCGAATAGGATTTATTAGTAAGGATATCCAGAAACGAGACCCCCTTCTTGACTGGGTTTGATCCACTAACCTTAGGAAATCCCGCCTGAACTCTCACATGCCCAGCATTCGCCACCTTAGATTTCCCCCCATTCACTACATCAGACCTGGGAGCCCCGCTCTCTTTCGCAAATAAAGCCACATTAATCATCAACTTATTGCCCCCCAATTTAACTTTAGAAATGTTGTTCTTCAGCTCTTCCACATCCCTAACATCTTTGAAGCTGACAAATCCAAATATCCTACCGTCCTTATCTTTCTTCTTGGCAATAAACGCACCCGCAATCACCCCGAAATCTCTAAACACATTGGCCAAATCCCACGGACGGCAGCCTTGAGGGATATTGGTCACGAAAAATTTGGTGGCCCCTGGATTGAAACCGACAGTAGCCGCCCCTTTACCTCTACGACTTCTGTTCTGTATCTCCCATGAATCATCCTCTGTTTCCATGACAAACGACGCCGGAGAGAATCTAAACCCGGAACAGCGAATGGAAGATCTGGACCACCAGGATAGAGAGGAAGGAAGGACAAAACCCTCAGAGAAAGAGAAGGTCAGGAGGTTCCTCACTCGCTATACCGGTATCTTTCCCTTCGTCGAGCTGCCAGCGTTAAGGATATCTTAAGAACCTAGGAGAACACCGAATCCCGGGCGGTGAATGGGAGAGTTGAGATCGAGTTAGGATGGAAGGTCAAGCCGGAATAAGCGACCTCGCACAATAACCCGAGACTTTCCTCTCCGTCGAACCTCCCGTCGATCGGAAGATGAAAGGGCAAGGGCAGAGAGACTGAGCACGACTATAATCGGGTTGTTGATATAATTATGTGAACTCGTTACTTTGAGTGAGGGTAAGGATACAAGATCAACACCTGATAGTAGTGGAGACCATAGCAGCGAATGCGACCAGGGCCGTTGCAACGTTTTTGTAGACCCTAAGTGAACTATGAAGTGGAGGCCCTTTGGCATAACATATAGAGATTAATAGAAAAATTAGCTGCTAAAGTTGACCTACGTTGAGTAATTACCCTAATTTTGCCCATAAATTATCCTCCAATCCCAACAGACCCGACACAGTGAGTGATTACCGTTAGTGATAGCCTAGAAAATCGAAAGAGCAGGTTATGATGGGAAGTGGGAACGACGACTGCGGCTCAATTTTAGGGATTTTAGGCGCTAATTCGCCGAATTCGGATGAGGTCGAGTAGTCGATTGTTGTTGCAGACTGCAGTTATGTCTGTGGTTTAATTTCAAAATTAGGTCTTGAATGATGCCTTTTTTTCCTAAACAATTTTTATTTGTGCAACTTTATTAAAAAACATGGTTTAGTTTTGCTTTTATTTGAGTCCGATACATATACAATGTATAAAACTTTACTAAAAACTGGAGGCATTTGATTTTGGTGGCCCTAGGCCTGTGTCTAGATTGGTAAGCCTAACGGACCGGCCCTGAATGCGATATTAATGTTGTCGTGATAATGATGGCAACCACTGCAGTGGGGGTCAATCAGCAATGGTGGACGACAACAAATCTGAAGATCTCATCTATGGGTTTTGGTTGACTAAGTAGAAATCAAGATAGTGAAAAACTGTCCGAGTGGCACCTAAGAACAACTAGTTCAACTCTTCGTTAGAGAGTGATACGATCCAAATCCCCAAGTGACAGCATTATGTTAGCTCGAAAATGGATATAATAATATACCATTATTGTTTTTACTTAATGAAGGTGAGGTTTGTTAATTTTGTATACTTATAAAAATTAAAGACTTAAATGGTGTTTAAGAATGTGTGGTGAGAAACTATGATTTAAAAAAAAAAAAAATTCAAGCATGTGTCGAGCCATAACGATGAGCATGGCTAATGATGTGGGTTAGGTGATCCAAGTTTAGGGAAATGGAAAAAAAATTGACCAACTACTTGAAATTTGAAATAATAAAATTTTTCAAACTACACAGCATTAGCAATCGCTCTCTAGAATCTGAACCGTCGCCGGAAAACTTGGCGGTGAGTGTCTCATCGAAATAGCGTGTGAGGTCCCGTTTCCTTCTCCTTGAAAGATCCGGTTGTACCTTGCCTTCTATCTGGATTCGGCATCTTCATTTCGCCTCCGGAACGGTTGTCTCGTTGATTTTGGTCCGCTACATCCTCTACCCTCAGTTTCCCGCAGTGGTTTTCTTGATTTCTTCGGGGCTTAGTGGGTCTGATATTGATCGCGGCTATCTGTGTATAGTTTAGCTAGATCGATTCGAATTCCATTAACACCTTTAGGGTCAGGGAGCCTCTGATTCGTTTGTTGATTTTTTGAGGGTTTGGGGGTTAGCGAAAAGTTTTTTTTTTTTTTTGTCCTACAGTGGGTAGTGGGTATTGGATTTATTGAGAAATGGTGTTACAAAGGCAGGGAGGAAAAGTATGGAAGGTGAAAGAAGGAAATAGGGAAGAAGAAGAGCCATGGATAGAGGTACCAAAGAAGGAACAGAAGCAGGGCATGAATGAAAGTGCTACAACTTTTTACGTAACGAATCTTCCTGAATGGACCACCGGAAGAGACCTATGGATTGAGTGTCAACCATGTGGGTGCATCTGTGATGCGGTGATTCCAAAACGTAGGGATTACGCAGGAAAAGTTTTCGGCTTTGTTAGATTCAAAAGGATAAGAGACCAAGCAAAGTTATTACAAGCACTAAACAACGTTTGGGTGGGGAACAAAAAAATCAAGGTAAACGTTGCAAAGTTTGTTAAAGTTAGAAAACCGGAAGGAGGATATAGAGAACAGAAAAAAGAAGGAACAACGGAGCAAAGGGATAACAAGGTGGGGACGAACAAGGATCAGAAGATAAGCAACGACGAAAGAAACGGTAACAATTATGTTCCTAATAGAAATGTGAATGAAAGAGCAACATATAGAGAGATATTAACAGGGAGAAGAAAGAACGAAGATGGCGGGAAAATTATACAAATTGCAGGAGGAGAAACAGAGACTACTAGAATATGGAAAAACAGATCGGTAGTAGCGGAAGTCAAAGATATGGAGGCATTAAAAAAAGTGGGGGAGGTACTTCCAGTAATTTTCCCTAACACAATGGAACTAAGATACATGGGCGGGTTAAAATTCCTCATTACGTTTGGATCACAACTAGAAGCTGAAGACTTCAGAATCAGTTTCAAGGATAGTTGGGAAGAAATTTTTAGGAATGTTAAAGAGTGGAAGGGCGGAGCAGAAAATTTTGAGAGGTTAGCATGGGTTAAACTAGTAGGAATCCCGATCATGTTATGGAGTAAAGAGACTTGTGAAAAAATTGGAAACCTATTGGGGAAAATAGTGTTCATGGAAAGAGTGAACATAAACAGCGGGAACCTCAATGAAACAAGGATGGGAATAATTGTGAATAATGGGAGGGAGATCAAAGAAGAAATAAAGTTAAAATACAGGGAACAACATTTCACGGTATGGGTAACGGAACTATCAGGGATGTGGGCACCGGAGTTTATTCCGAATAGGTATTTATTGATAAATGAAGTGGTGGAAAACAGATCACCGGAGAACCAGGAGATACCGATGACGGAACAGGATGAGAAAAAGTCTCCGGTGAAGGTTCCGAATGGAAGTGGAGAAGGTGAAGGGGCGGGAAACCAAAAGAACAATGAAGGTGCATTTTCCGAAAAAAAAATAGGAAGTCAAACGGTCAACGGACAGGTACAAGAGAACAATGCATTCGGTGGGAACTGGGAAGCATTATTTGGGAACAAGAAGACAATAAATAAAGAAGATTACAATTATGAAGCTAGGGATAAACAATATCCAAATAACAAAGCTGAAGGAGTTAAGATTAACTGGGGAAATGGGCCAATAAGTGAAGGAAAATTTGGGGCCCAACCAAAGAAGAAAGAGGATTATAGTGGGCCGAGAAAGAGAGGGAAGTCCGGTAAAGAAAAAAGGGACATTCTGGGCCAGGTATTTAGTAAACAAAATATAATATTACCAGATTTAAATGTAGGTGCGATAGACCCGACGGATCCTTTTGATTTAGAAGACCTAATCTGGAAGATAAATCCCCAAACAAGAGCGACAAAAAGAAAGAAAGAAGGAATAGAGGGTTCCAGATACAAAAGACAAAGAAGTGAAAAATATAAAGTACCAGACATAAACGAAGAAGCAGCACAGGAACAAGAAAGTGGTGATGCAGTGGATATTAGAGGTGAAAATGCGAATACGGAGAATCATACAATAGACGATGGCCAGGATACAAAAGAATCAAGCAGGCAGCAGGAGATTGATAAAGAAGTTGCGGAAACAACAATCGTTGGAGAAATATTGAAGATAAAGGTTAGTGAATTTCAAAATCAATTAAGGGAAATTGTAGAGGAAGAAAGGGCGACGGTTTTGAATCAATGAATTTTTTATCAATAAATATAAGGGGGGCGGGGAGGGATGAGAAGGCGGAGTGGATTAAAAAACTAGTAAGAGAAAATGAAGTAAGTTGTTTATGTATACAAGAGACACAGATGATAGGTATAAGGGATGGGGCAATCAAGAGATTTTGGCCAAGTGTGGAGTTAGAAGTGGAGATAGTCGATGCACTGGGGAGATCAGGAGGGCTAATAACAATTTGGGATTCTAAGAGATTTAGAAAGATAGGGTCGATAAAATCAGAATACTTTGTGCTCATCACGGGGTTTATTGAAGGAGTGGAGGATAAGGTAAACATAGTTAATGTGTATGCACCAAACGATGTGATAAAGAGACGTAACTTATGGATGGATCTGTTAAGAATTAGAAACCACGAAGAAGGTATATGGATAATGCTAGGAGATTATAACGATGTCCGAATAGAAGAGGATAGAATGGCCTCAAAATTTGATGCAAATAGTGCAATGATTTTTAATAGGTTCATTGCGGAGGCTGGGTTGTTGGAGTATCAAATGTTGGGATCCAGATTCACATTCATGACTGAAAATGGCTCAAGCATGAGTAAAATTGACCGGATTCTAGTATGTGACGCCTTTATGAACAAGTGGCCATGTGCAAAATTGGGTGTCTAGATATCTCTCGGACCATAACCCGCTGCTGTTAACATGTACAACAAAAGATTATGGACCGGCTCCGTTCAGATTCTATAATTCTTGGTTATTAAAAGCAGGGATGGATGAAATAGTAATTGGAACCATAAAAGAGCAGGTAAATGGTGAGGATTGGATAAAAAATTTGGGAGCGTTGCTGAAGAACATAAAAATAAAGATAAAAGAATGGAGGAAGAAGGAAAAAGAAAAAGAGGAAAAGGAAGTAAGGCAAGCAAAGAAAAGGGTGGAAGAAATAGAACAAAGTGCTGAAAAAAGAATACTGAAAGAAGATGAGAAGGAGGAAAGAATTATGGGAAGACTTGTCATTCGGAATTACGAAAAACAAAAGATAGCGGATATAAAACAAAAGGCGAAACTCAATTGGGCAAAGCTGGGGGATGAAAACTCGGGGTTTTTTCACAAAATTGTGAATTGTCGGAAAGCAAGGAATAGGATAAATAAAATTTCAATAGATGGGAAGGTGATAAGCGAGCCAAAAGAAATGAAAGTGGGCATTATGAAGGTTTTTACGAAAATGTTTGAGGAGCCAATGAAGAAAAGACCGACTATGGATACGAGGGGATTTAAGAAAATAAAAGAGGCACAAGCAAAATTATTGGTGGAAAATTTTAAGAGCAAAGAGGTGAAAGATGCAATTTGGGCATGTGGTGGAGATAAGGCCCCGGGACCTGATGGGCTAACTTTCAAGTTCTTGAAGAAATACTGGGTGCAGTTGGAACCGTTTATTATGAAGATGCTAAAACAATTTCATGATCGGCCAAATATCCCGGTTGGATGCAATGCGTCGTTTATAGCCCTAATACCAAAGGTACGTGATCCTTCAATGATTAAACATTTCCGTCCCATATCGCTAATTGGTACAATATACAAGATAATTGCTAAGATAATGGCAAATAGAATAAAGCCAGTGATACCGGATTTGGTGAGCAAAACTCAAACTGGGTTTATAGAAGGAAGATTTATTTTGGAGGGTCCGCTAATTGTAAATGAAATACTATCTTGGGCTAAAGGTACAAAAAAACAAATTTTCATTTTTAAAGTTGATTTTGAAAAAGCATATGATTCGGTAAATTGGAAGTTTCTTTTATCCAATCTAAAAGCAATGAACTTCCCACTATTATGGAGAAAATGGGTGGGGGCTAGTTTAAAATCGAGTAGGGCCTCTGTGTTGGTAAATGGATCACCAACGACGGAGTTCAAAATGTCACGTGGATTACGTCAAGGAGATCCATTATCACCTTTCTTGTTCATCTTAGCACTTGAAGCGCTAGATGTAATAATGGAAAGGGCGGTAAAGGCGGGTTTGTTCAAAGGGGTAACATTACCAAGGGATGGGCCAATGGTATCACATCTATGTTATGCGGATGACGCAATATTCTTAGGAGAATGGTCAGAAACTAATATAAAGAACTTAAATAGAATTCTTAGATGTTTCTATTTATGTTCGGGGCTAAAGGTAAACCTTGGTAAGTGTAATTTATATGGGGTGGGGGTAAAAGAAGAAGAGGTTGAAAGCATGGCAAAAAATTTAAATTGTAAGGCCGGGAGGATGCCATTTAACTTTTTGGGAATACCGATTGGAGCAAATATGAAAAGAATTAAAAATTGGAAGCCAATCATTGATAAATTTAATTCCAAATTATCATCATGGAAGGCTAGATGCCTTTCAATGGCGGGAAGAATTGTTTTGGCAAAAGCGGTACTAGGTGCACTACCAAATTATTATTTATCGCTATTTTTAGCACCAAAAAAAGTAATTATGGAATTAGAAGCTATAAGGAGAGATTTTGTATGGGGCAAGAAGAATGGTAAATGTAAGATGAGATGGATAGCTTGGGATAAAATAGTAAAGGCGAGAAGTTATGGTGGGCTAGGGATTGGGGACATTCGGAGCGCGAATTTAGCTCTAATTGCAAAATGGTGGTGGAAGTTCAAGGAAAACCCTCACGATTTATGGGCAAGAGTAATGGAAAGTATTCATTACAAACGAAATTCAGTATCTTTGGTACCTACGATAAACAAAATAAGTGGCACTTGGAAAGACATTGGCAGCGTTGAAAAGAGTTTTGCGGAGCTGAACCTATCCTTAAATAAAAATCTGATCGTAAGGATAGGGGACGGACGCAAGACAAGGTTCTGGTTCGATTTATGGGCTGGGGAAACAGCACTCAAGGATAAATTTCCGGCTGTGTTCGTATTGGCAAAAGATAAAAATATTAAAGTGGCTGAATGTGTAAAAAGAGAAGGAGAGACATGTACATGGAACTGGGCTTGGCAACGAGAGGCAAAGAATGAGGATGAGCAGTTAGAGTACTTGGAATTGTTAAAAGTATTAAAAGACCAAAAGATAGAGTCATGTGAAGATAGCTTGAGATGGAGAAACAAACCATATGAAGACTTGACGGTAGCATTATTAAGAGATGAAATCACAAAAGCTTCATTAAAGGAGAGTGACAAGGCTTGGGAATTCTGGAATAGGTGGGTACCACCGAAAGTAAACCTTTTTGTATGGAGAGTTTCAAAGAATCGAATTCCGGTAAAGGTAGAGCTGAAAAAGAGGGGGATAAATATTGAGGATCAAATGTGTTCGAAGTGTGGAAAAGAGGAGGAGACAACGGAACATCTAATATTCAAATGCGTGTTGACTCGCGCTATATGGTGGAACATCATGGTTTGGTTAAAAATATCGCATAATGAGGAAGTAAACTCATGTGAAGAACAGTTTCAAAGAATACAAGCTTGCAATGGATCGAAGGAATGGAAGAAGATAATAATGGCAATCTTTATGATAACAATATGGCACATATGGAAGTCGAGAAACGAGTTGATTTTCAATGGGCAGAATGAGTCGGTAACAAAATCGGTGGATGAAATAAAAGAACTATCATTTCTATGGATCAAGGAAAGGGCGAAGATGAAAAATCTAGTATGGGAAAGGTGGAAAGATTTTAATGTAAGAGATATAATTAAGTGAGGTTGTAAGTTATTGTTTTTATTTTGTTTTCTGTCGTTTTTGTTTCTTTTCCTGTACTGTTGGGTTTTACAGCTTGCTGGCCCTTGTTCTATAATCATAGAATCTTCGCCGTTAAAAAAAAAGGTGATCCAAGTTTAGTATCAATATTAACGTAGTAGGAAACATTATGATTATAGGTGTGATATCATGCATGTGGTGAGCAAAGAACGGAGGTTAATAATGTTAACCGTACACTTATGTTATTTGTACATTGATTTCAACATTGATATCAGTGTTGAAAGTTTGTCATTTTAATGTAAATTCTTAAAAGTTGTAAGCGATATACATGTGGAGGGGTACTTCACTGTGTCTATAAAAGGGACATCTCGATACCTAAATGAAGTGAAAACAAACACGTGCTTCATTTTATTGTGGAGAAAACAAAAAATTCGCCACATAAAAGTACATCACCACTTATATAGAGAACAAAAAAATGAGTCAGAATTGTAATACGAGTTTAGTCTTGAGGAAAGGGGCATGGACTGCCGAAGAAGATATGCTTCTCAAGAATTGTGTCGAGAATTTTGGCGAAGGCAAATGGCACCTTGTTCCACTCAGGGCAGGTTAAACATACTCGTGTTCAAATGATTCTATAATTATTTTGATAGAAATATATGTTAGAAAACTAAAGAAGAGATCATATTTCCCATGATATGCAGGCTTAAACCGATGCAGGAAGAGTTGTAGGCTACGATGGTTGAATTATCTAAGGCCAAATATTAAAAGAGGAGACTTTGACAAAGATGAAGTAGACCTCATGCTTAGGCTTCACAAGCTTCTAGGTAATAGGTGAGTAAAAAAAGTATGATATATATTTAAACCTAGAAAAGTCGTATTACACTTGATTTCACATGAAAAACCAAGATATGTATTTATGCTTACTATGTGAGCTCTTACATTAATTTTTTGTGAATATGTATGGTAGATAATCTTGTAAAAAGTGCTTAAAGTGTGAGAAGTGTATTATAACACTATATATAATACTATATAACACCATATAAACACCGTATAACAATATGTAACACCATATAATACCATATAACACTATGTAACACTATATATCATTATATAACAAATATAACACTATAGGTTGTCTGATAGCATGTCTATGATAGATGTATAGTGTTATATTTGTTATATAATGTTATATAGTGTTACATAGTGTTATATGGTATTATATGGTGTTACATATTGTTATACGGTGTTTATATGGTGTTATATAGTATTATATATAGTGTTATAATACACTTCTCACACTTCAGGCCATTTTTACACTATCCTTACCCTATGTGTATATATGAGTAAAAATATAGATTACCCTAGAATTTAATTTTAGATGGTCATTGATTGCGGGAAGACTACCAGGAAGAACTGCTAATGATGTGAAAAATTATTGGAACACCCATCTTAGATCCCGTCTCAAACAAGAGAAAGAAAAACTTAAAGATGGTGAACAATCAGAGCATACCATGGTCACAGTTATTAAGCCTCAACCACGTACCATTTCGAAAACCTTAAATTTGTACCCACACGTTACACCCCATGACACCCATAACTTGGTAACATCATCAAACAATGACAGTATCGACAACACCTTCAACATCTCCCCAAACGTAGTCTCGTCACCAACATTTGTTGACAAGATTAACGGGTATTTGGAGGAGTTATTTGACAACGAGGAGAAGAAAATTGACGATGAAGTTGGGTGGTCTTTCGGTTTGGAGGCGGAAGGTTTAGATGGTGTCAAGCAAGTAGATGGCCAAAACAGTGTGTTTGATTTACCCATGGATGAGGTCGTCATGTTGGACCTTCTTTACTGAGAAGTGAGAACAATGAAGATTCTTATCAGGTGTCACATGAAATTATTATAAATAAAGGTTAATGTACTACAAAATTCAGTATCAATATTGTTGAATATTGTTGAGTGCAACTTATTATTATTTATGGTGTTGCAATAAACAAATTAAGCATACGAGTCACTAGCCATCACTTATTAAAGTTAAGGAATCACAAATGTAAATTAAAATACACCTAACTTGGATGAACATATATATATAAAGGATGTTTATGAACATATAAAAAATAAGTAGTTGTGACGTATAAGAAAATTTTAATATTTTGTTTCATGCTTACGCATATTTTTCCCTTAAATTAAATTATTTATTTAGACTTTTTTTTAAAGGCAAACTTAATATAAAAAAAACCACCCAACTAGCAAACAACTAACATGGGGAAAAATCATAAATAGTTACATAACAAGGAAGGAATTTTTTACTCACTCGGTCCACCCGATTTCGCAACTAACATGGGGAAAAATCATAAATAGTTACATAACAAGGAAGGATTTTTTTACTTACTCGGTCCACCCGATTTCGCACTTAGGATTGCGACAAGAAAACCACAAAAACAAAAAAGAAACAACATAACCAAGCAAAGGACAAAGAGACTGAGATTTGCTTCCTAAACAACTTTATTCTTTGATTGCCAAATAATCCACCAGGTCATGAAAACAATAAGGTCAGTCAAATTCTTCTTATCCCTCGATAACACCCTAGACGTGATGGAATCCAAGATGCGAGTATAGCCTCTCAAATATTGTAACAAATGCCTCCCACAATCTATACACAATAATACAATATCTGAAAACATCATTCACCAATTATGCCGAAACCAAACAAACCGGGCAAACAATCAATGGAAAATCAAAACCTCTTTTACTAAGATTTAAACCGGTAGGAAACTCCCGGTACAAAAGCAACCTCCAATCATGAATGTTAACTTTCCTTGCACACAAACTTATTCCACCGTATAGGATGATTCCTATTTAATAAGATTTTATTGTCGATATACTTTTTGAGATTTTTAACCAAATATTATTTTTCAAGATCGGAAAAAAAGGGTAGATGCACGGTATCCTTAACCGCGGAGGAGATCCCCCTCCCAAGCTAGCTTACCGGATCGCTGCCTGGCGGTGAAATTCCCAACCGAAGTTGGGCACCGGTGTCCCTCAGACTCGAACCCGGGTTTGAGCCCGGGCCAAAGCCCTCATTGGGATGAAGATTGCCAACTGCGCTGCAGGGAAACTTCCAAGATCCCAATCATATTCCCATACATCTTCTAAATTCCAATCCCATTTCAATTCCCTAACATCACCCATTTCTAGAGTCTCCTTTAAATCACTAAATAAGCCCAAGAACAAATGAAAATTATTTTAAATTCTTAATAACCAACTTTAACTATTCATTTTGTTCAATTTTCATTACTTTATTATTATTAATTATTAATAATTAATATTAATAAATATTAATAATTATTAAATTAAATATTAAATACTCTTTTATTCGTAAAATCAATAACATTAAAAGTAGTATTTATATAATCTATTTTTATTTTATTTTGCTATACCTTTTCTTAATTTCAGCATCTATATATAATATAACACCTGATATTCTAAAAAATAAAAAAATAACAACAACAACAACAATAATAAGAGTTAATTAATGTTTTCGTTCATGTGGTTTGTCAAAAATTACTATTTTCGCCCATTAGTTGAAAAATTGCGATTTCAGTCCATGTGGTTTCACTTTCGTAACCATTTCAATCCCTGTGGTTTCACTTTCGTAACCATTTCAATCCATTTATTCTGTAAGTACATGGACTAAAATGGTTACGATGTGGACTGAAATGGTTACGAAAGTGAAACCATGGGACTGAAATCGCAATTTTTAAACTAATTGACTGAAATAGTGATTTTTGACAAACCACAGGGACGAAAACAGTAATTAACTCTAATAATAATAATAAGGGAAATTGGAGCGAGCTACTCAGTAATTCATACTGCTCATGTTGATGGGGTGAGATCTGTAACTCGTCCTGTATTGTAATTCATTTTTGTATTGTAATTTAATTTTAAGTATTTTATATTATTTTTCGAACTGGGTTTCTACAACTACTACCTTCTTAGAGAAAATAATAAATCACCATGTAATGTACAACCCACATCAATTCCTCTACGAGATATTGAGAGCCATTGATGACACCACACATAGGACAAATGCACAAAATTGACCATACACGACCAAAAGCTCCCATGCCAACTAAACATTTAACCTCTTTTGTTCCTATGTGCCTGAGGCTCACCAGTTTTTACATCATAATTGTTATATATATTTAATGTTTGTTTCGATTTTTTTATTTTGACAACTGTTATATCTTACTTATAACTAGTATCTATGACCCGCTCTTTGCAGCGGGACCATTAAACCAAACAAAAAGTAAACGTAAAAATGATGAATAATGCACGCACATTATGGCGTGTTAGATCGCAAAAATTAGACCAAGAAAGTAAAACATAGAAAAGAACATGATGTGTGTTATTACATTCCTAAACGTAAAAATGCATTTTTTTTTTGTTATTTTTGAAGTAGCTCAAGATGATATCAGTGGACTCTCAAAGTTTTGTGATACTTTATTGAGCAAACTGCCATTTTGGTCCCTGTGGTTTGGTCAGTTTTGTCACTTTAGTCCAAATCTCAAACTTATTACATCTGGGTCCCTGTGGTTTGCATTTTGTTGCCATTTTAGTCCAAAATCCAAAAAAACCTATTTTTTTGACTGTTGCAACCTCCTATTTTGTGCTGTAGTGCAGGGGCATTTTGGTCCATGTTAATTTATTATAACATTTCAGTAATTAATAACATCTATCTTCAAGAACATCATCAAACTTCATCATCAAAACCCAGAAAATCAAGAACATCATCAAACTTCATCATCAAAATCCAGAAAATCAAGATCATCATCTTCAAGAAAATCAAGAACCCAAAACAAAACCAGAAACCATCACAAAAATCAAAATACAGACAACAAATCAAAACAAAAACCGATTTGTAAAAAGAAACGAGGCTCAGATCTGTATCTTCAAGAACATAATCAAACATCATCATCAAAACCCAGAAAATCCAGAAAATCAAGAACATAATCAAACATCATCAGAAAATCCAGAAAATCAAGAACATCTTATCAAATGTTGACCCGATTTTGACTCGGATTAGGTGAAATCATCACAGCCTCACGGTGAACAAGCATAACAGAACAAGTAACAACACACACCACGAAAGAACAGTTGTCTCTCTGTCTCTCTCTCTCTCTCTCTCTCTCTCTCAATACATATACATATATAACGGACGGTTGTTGAAGATAATCAAAATCACTAGCGGAAAGAGGCGGCAACCACCCTCAGAAACCCTTGCTCCTCTCTGCCTCATAGAGTAAACTGCCATTTCGATCCAGATCTGCAGTGCCACCACCGTCACTCCACCAGCCACCGCCCCACCACCTGCCCTCTCACTAAAACCATCCAAAAAAGACGCACAGTCGCCGAGCTTCTGCTTCATTCTTTCACCGCCACCACCATAACCACCGCCACCACCAATCTCTCTGATCTCTAACCCCCACAAACAATCAGATCAAAATATTTCTGATTTCGATTCAGATCTGAAACTCAAAGCTTTTCTCTCCAATACACACGAATGAGAGAGAAACATAAGAGAGAGAGAGGGGGGGAGAGGCACGCAGAGATGACAATGACGATGGTGGATCTGAGTTTCGGTAGGGACGACGCCGGAGTGGTGCTCATGTGGGACGATGATGATGATTTATTTGGGGATTATGTTGATCGATCTAGGTCTCAACTTAACTGATCGATTTAGAGAGAGAAGAGAGAGAGTCTGTTAGGGTTTTATGATGATGATGATGATTTATTTGGGAATGAAGTTAATTAAGAAAATGTAAAATGAAAAGAAAAATGACCAAAATACCCCTGCACTACAGGACAAAATAGGAGGTTGCAACAGTAAAAAAAAATAGGGTTTTTGGATTTTGGACTAAAATGGCAACAAAATGCAAACCACGGGGACCCAGATGTAATAAGTTTGAGATTTGGACTAAAGTGGCAAAACTGGCCAAACCACAGGGACCAAAATGACAATTTACTCTACTTTATTTTAGGGTGTTGTTAAATGTACTTCTATTTCCTTTATTTTAGTACCCCTCAAGTTTTATATTAATATAGTTCAAACCTTTTTTTGTTATTTTCTCATTTTGTTATCTTTTAGTATTATTTTCTTAATGTTTTTTATTCTTAAAAGAAAACTTTTTAAACATTTTCATTTTTATTTTTTTTATAAACCGTTTTTGGTTTTCTTAAATAGCATTTTTTTTTCTAATTTTGAAAACACTTTTTGTTTGTTGATAAATAAAAATGATTTAACATGTTCATGACCGTTTGTTTAGAAAATGAATGCATTTGTGCTCGTTTGTTAACATTCTATACAGATAATTCTGTTCGTTTACAGGCCTTGGGGGTGGGGTATGACAAAAAACAATATATACCAAACATTTTTTTTATTGTTTAAAAAAATACGATTTATTTATTCTTTAAAGACATCTTATAAGGAATTAAAATACTAATTAAAGAAAATGTTTCTAAAATGATTTTTGAGGTTATAAAATACTAATTGAAGAAAATGTTTCTAAAATGATTTTTGAGGTTATAAAAGAAAGTGTTTTTTAAAGTTTTTTTCTTACTTTTTAGAAAAAAATGTTTAATTTTTCAACAAAAGTATTTTGTTTTGATAAAGTGCTTTTTTTTTAGAGAATCGATTTTCATTCCAATTATAAGGGCAAATTACATAAGGATGACAGGTAGACGAGCAACAAAGTGCTTTTGAAACCTGAATAAAAAACCTGTTCCTAAATAATGGTTTTTTCACAGGGGCCAAATATCACAAGTTTATAATTGTTTTTTGCTCAATTGGAAAGCCATGGCTATATAGCCTACAAACTCGAACAAAAAGAAAATAACGTGAACCATTTTTTAAGAACACAAACATGTAGGTGGGTTTTGAATACCCATGCTCGGACTCCTAAACCGGGCTTATACTTTATTCGACGACCCATGGTTAAGCCCAACAATTTTGGTATGTGTTAATCGTCCTATTATAGTATTATGAATTTATTCATATTTAAATCTCTCACTCAGGGGCGGACCTAGGGTTATCCTAGGGGTGTCCCGAGATACCCCTCAACTTTCTTGACCGACTAGCTTTTCTTCACCGGAGATCCGACTTCCGATGGTTTTCTTGGTGCTGCTTGACCTCTTAAATTGCAGTAAAGCAGATAAAATGAAAAGAGAAAGGTGAATAAAATATAGGTCTGAAAATGTTTCAACTGAATGTAAATCTGAAAATGTTTAAACTGAAGACGAAGGGTTCAGGTTGCTAATCATAGTGAAGACAATTGAAGAATATCTTAAATAAAAATAATATTTTATCTTACTTTTCTAAAAGTTTGAAACTTGTAGGCTGAGTGTGTGTCCAGCTGTCGAAACAGTGACAAATATTTGAAGATAATTTATATTTTATTTGTATTTCTTTTAATAGTTTTATGTTTTATGCTTATTATTTTACTTAACTGCTTTCAAAAATTGGTTTTCATTTTTATTGCTTTTTTAGCTTATTAGCTAATGGTTTTTTTTTGGATCAGTAACAAATTTATATATATATATTATGTGGAAGTGGTACAAATAATTAGAATTATTATTACGCTATAATTTTGAAGTAGCATAATAACAATCACACCCGTTGATATTGTTGTAGAGTAATAAATTTTACACTTCATTGTATGAAAGTATGGTAAAACATATAATTTTAGGGATACTCCTGAATTCGTCTTCTAGTTCCGCCACTGCTCTCACTTGTAGGATTTTCTTGTGTTCTGCAGCGGAAATCCGGCTAGTATCAATTCAGTCCGTTACGTTATGTATAGCAATAAAAAAAAGAAAGCTTAAAAATAAATTCGTAATAAGTCTTTCGATCGGCATCTGTTTGGTTCGTTACTAGATCGGTACTTGGTACAATAAGTTGTTAGAGAAAAATTTAATTAAATGAAAACTAAATTGGTTAACGCTTGTATTTTTAAGCTATATAGGGAAAAACTGAAAGTTAATGGTAGTTTAATATAAAATATAATAAAGTTACTATATAATTTTCATTATTATTTGGAAAAATTACAAGTTTTGTCCTTTATCTTTATACCCTTTTGCAGACAGTGTCTTTTTCAACGAATGTTGACATGTTTTGCCCTTTATAGAGAATTTTGTTACATGTCTTGTCCTTTAACCCTAACCCAGTTAATTTTTGTTGTTAAATCTAATCATGTGAGGGCATTTTTGTCAATGAACTAAATATGTAAATAACTTAAATACTTAAATTTAAAAACTAATATAACATATATATTTATTATGGAAACAACTCTCTCTCTCTCTCTCTCTCTCTTCACCCTCTCTCTACCCCATTCTCTCTATTATCTGTTCACGTTCTTTATACCTACCACCGCCACCATTAACCACCACCCTCCGCCACCAAACTACACCACCATCTCCCCCACCACAAACCGCCATAAAGTTGAACAGATCTATTCATTGTTCAACCGACAAGATTTGCCATGGTTCACTAGAATCATATCACTTCAATCGTTTGCTGATAACCAAATCTGTTCAACCGGTTGGATTTATTGTTGTTCAACTGACCAAAATCATTTTGGGTCTAGGATTTGTTCAATCGTTCGCCAAAAATCAGTGGCAGTTTCACCAACCATCAAGTACAAAACCCTAAATCGTTTTGGGGTCTAGGATTTGTTGAAGCATCATCTCGTTCAACATTCGCCGGCTGATAATCAGTTCATCATCTACACAGAAACCGTAGAAATCATCATCTTCTTAAATCACTTCAATCATCAACGGATTTCTTCAGATCTATACTATCATATGATCCAGAACCTGAATCTCCACACAATCACTCATAGTCCGCTCTAAATCCGATCCAAAATCACTCACCAAATCATCCAGAAACCGAAGTCGATGAAGAAGACAAAGATTCCACTTCAAATCTCAATTCATCCGGCGGTGGCGCTAGTGGCAGGCGGTGGCGCTAGCGGCGGCAACACCGCTGATGCTGGTTTATGGTGTCACATCGTCCTTCAGTCTTGTAATTTTTCCTTGTTATTTTGTAGGTGCTAGATATAATAAAATCCTTAAATTATCATATAATATTACGTGAAATATAATTTTAGGAAGCCTATATTATTATAGATGAAATTTGAATAAACTACAATGTACTCATATACAGATGATGTGTGTAAAATGCAACATATAAATCACATCAATTTAGGCATAAAACTAACCCTTTTTAAGTACTAATGTTGGAAAAAGAGTGTTTTTGTCTTTCTTTTGTATTTTCAGGATGAAATGAGCTCAAAATCACAAAAGAAGCAAAAAGACAACTAATTCTAGCATAAATACAAGAAAAGGAATAAAAGTAGACTGCCCGGACCCTCAACGGCACCCCCCAAGGCAAAGAAGAGAAAACAGAAGACTGAACACGCCCCGTGACCAGCGAACACGGGGCCGTGCCCAAGAAGCAGCAGAAAAGACAAACTAGTAGAAGCTTCCATTGCCCACCACGGGGCCGTATCCAGCGGGCACGGGGGCGTGGTGAAAGTACAGCAGGCGCATTAATTGTAATTGCGAATTACAATTAATGAAGAGAGAGAGTGTCAGACGGGCACGGGGGCGTGTCCAGCGGACACGGGGCCGTGCCCAGCCTTCTGTTCAGCCTATAAATAGGGGTGCTTGGTTTCATTTCATCTCATCCCTTGGCACACCACCTCTCTCACACTTCATCCACCACCCACCACCACCATAACACCATCATCCACCACCATCATCCATTGTCCATCATAGAGTGTGTGAGTCGTCTCGGGATCCAACATTGATCATAAGAGTTCTTGACAATCAAGGCCATGTTTGCCTAAGTCTCTTACATCACTTGGTGAAGACAAGTGTTTATTATAGTACTTTTTATTTTTAATCTTTTGCACTTTTTATTTGGTTTTGTATTAATGACTTTAATAACTAGTTACTTATGTTGAAGGTGATCTTTCCTTATCGTTTGTCCGTGGTGTCTTGGCATTATTTTACTGTCTATATAAAATAAAAGATTTTCACCATTCATATCTCCACGGTCTATATGGAGGTATGTTGTGTCACACCCCACAAATTACCACATAGGGAGTGTCCCTGTTAGGCGTGTGACATACCAATAACGAGCCACCAATTACATTGAACCCATACAAGTTATAAATAAAATCCCCATTATTAATAAAAACATCTTCAACAAGTTTAAACGAAAATCAATAAGTTCAGCGGAAGCAATTAGTCAACGAAATTAAACTGTTTCAAAACCAAAGTATAATGTCAAGAAATCAGTCACGTAAATCCTTCCTGTCGACCCATGACCACTCCAGCTACTCCAGACAGCAAGTTTACCCAAATCCAAGATACCTAACGACCTGCGAGCACGCAACAAGTGTATCAGACAACGCTGGTGAGTTCATAGTTTTACGAAAACGTTGATTACCAAGAGTTAGTTAGTCCATTGAATTTAATTCCGAAAGTAATGCTGAAAACAATGTTGATAATACCCCAATACAAGACGGCTTCTGATTATTTTGCCCTTTCTCCAATGCTCCTATCAAAGCATTGGTCATGACTAGGTCATTAGTTCAACACCCGTTCTCCCAGATACGGGGTGAGGTTGCCAAACCTAAGTAGCGCTACTAACTAATACCATGTTACCTTCCAGGTAACCAAACAACACGGAGGGACTTTAAAGGTGATAGGAAGAGTATATTATCCAACATTCCCGTTTTTACCCAAAAGACTTATCCCTCCCAGGAATACCCACTGACTGTCCCAACCACCGGGACGCATGCTCAAGAAAGATGAACTCACCTTTGGTTTGCTCGGTAAGATTAATTGCTTGTTTACAGTTGGTCACTCAGATCCTATTACGGTTACCATACAAATCAGACTCATATTCGGAAATACACATATTCTAGCGAGTTGTAAACACAGATGGATCATCTCATAGCACATATGGCATGACATTCAACGCAAGTTCACATCACCAGTTAAAACACATACAATTTAAGTGTGCGGCCCAACAAAAATGACCCACTATGAGCGTACGGCTCTAGAGTAATGCACGAGTACATTGGCTGCTAACCACACCCAAGAGTGTGCAACTGAGTATGGTGTGCGGCTTGCCCGATGCGGCCTAACACACCTAGTCCCCTCGGAAGTATGGGTGCAGCCGTTACCCTTTCAAACAAAACATCTTTCATAATATTTTCCACACATAACACATATAGAAAACATTCGAGTCACAAGCATTTTGTATCGCAAGAGTACAAGACTATCAACGACTTGGCAGCCCACTCCGGCATTCAAGGTAGGGTGCGGCCCATTGGTGACCAGCCCACCTTGGCCGTGCTATTTCCTTAAACAGTGTGCGGCCCAGCCACACTTATGCTTGTTCGATTTAATTTTATGCAGCCCATAAGGTACATGCGGCCCATTAATTAACATGTAACCTAAACAGTAAATATTCAACTTATAATCATATATGATAGGCATCGCTAACATGTATAAGTTGAGTATGAATACACCAACAGTTTCATTTAAATCGATCTAGTACACATCGAATACTAACCAACCAGATTTGATTCTAATTAAATAACCCAAAAAACTTCTTCAAATAATTATATCTATTTGTTAAATAATACTTATCTATCAAGATGAATCCCAAGTAATAATGTAGCCATGTGCTTATGTCTGACAACTTAGGTTGGGTTTAGTATCATTCAACACGTAGACCATTGATCATCTCATAACTCCCATAATTTCCATGCACATTTAATGAAAAGCCATGATCAACAATAGAAATCAATTTGTGTCAGTGTATTCAGAATGCATTACATGTGTTATAACAACTAAAGTCAAGTGAAAATCATTTTGTCACCCTTCATAGAAACCGATGGTTGCATGAGATATCAATTAATCTCCCTACTAACTGATTTTATTCCACAACCATTCTTAAATCGGATCATTTAATACTATTATTTCATTAACTACTCATCCTCATGAAACCCCTAGTTTACGTGCATCACCTAAGCAACTATATTAACCAGTATTATACTTGTTAATCATTGAATTCCACACATAGACAACCCTAGATCATCAATCGGTAGTATACACTTTATTTAGTTTTGAGAGATCAGTTTATCATAACACCATGATCCACTCATGCATCTCATATATAGCATCACAATCACTATTCAACTCTTGTATAACACTGATTATTATAACTAAACCTGGGAACAAATAAACTCATGCCGATCAACATCACATATACGCATACTAACTTGTTAATCAAGTTCATGTATAACAAATAAGAAATCAGTAAACAATGTAAAGCCGAATCCACTAACCGCAAGACTCGATCGACAGAGATGGTGTTGCCTCGAAGGGTGGGGAGTCTCCTGTCGCATGATCTAGGGAAGGGGTAGGGTTAAGTTTTGAGTTTTATGTTAACAGTCATGTAATACGTATACAACTTAATGTAAGTTTTGGGGCGATCACAGGCTACTCGAAGTGGGCTATTAAAACACAATATGGGCCTATGTCAATCCCATTCGAGCTTTACAATATTCATGCATAAGTGCGATATGCATAAGTGTGATTTGATTAAACATATATGCGTGTACGGGTTAGGCTCAAGTAAACTCACGGCCCACAAGTGTTGAGTAATTTCGCGGCCCAAAAGTATCAAGTATCAGGATTGTAATAACACAAAAACATAAAACAAGTTTCGTCTAAACAAGGAATAATGATCATTTAGGATTACTGGATTAAACGACACAAACCTTAAAAGTTTGGATTGTCACATCATCCCCAACTTGAAAGAAATTTCGTCCCGAAATTTGACAAGTAAGCACAGAGAAGTGAAGTGATAAATCAAGATTGTTGTCGGTTTTGCTCAGGTGTCACATCATCCCCTTGTTGAAAGAATTTTCGTCCCGAAAATTTGGATTATGATATTTTAAAATAATAGTTGCAAGTTCATTGCTAAAGAGAGCGTGAAGGCATATGACGGTACAACTCAGACTAAATGATTGAGATGACCGTTGACAATTGGGATTCAATTGTTCATCCGAACAAGTTACCAGGGATTATATATAGGTATAGGATAGACAATTGTCGAAGCAACAAATCGATTTATGCAAGAGTAGGTGCACATAAGTGCAACTACCAAGAGTTGTTGAGAGTCGCTTACAATTTAAGTATATACGTATGTAAAGAGAAGACGCATTTTCAAGATGGTACCATGGTACTCAATTCTGGTGGTTCAATTTCCTTTCACGAGTAAGATGAAGTTCTAATATACCTAGTCACTAGATATAGTTGTTGTCGCTAAAGTGATATCAATGTTATTAATTTAGTAGGCGAAGCTACTATAGCTTTAAGAGAACATGATACATCGGAGTGAATTCATATACAGAAGTTTAATTAGAGATCTAGTTAGGCTATCAAAAGGGGACAACGATGATACACGCCAATTCGTACTTGTTTTGAGGAGGTTACAATAAGTTAGAATAGGCATGTGAAATCTCCCAAGAATTGGAGCTCTGATGTGTCAAACATCGGTATGACATTGACTGATGTAGTTAACATGTATGGCCGGGGGGGGGGGTTGTACAAAATATAGTTTAGGTAAGCTATACACGTTTAAATTTTAGTGACCTGTAGAATGCAGAAATTTGTTAGCAATTGGGTGGTCTAAACATCAAGAGCTAATGCTTCACGAGGTAAGTGTATCTGAATTTATATTTTGGGGTTTCTAGAATGGACACGAATGTCATACGTCATAAACAAGGGTCGTCGAAATAAACTGAATTAGAATTGTTTTTTTTTTTTGAAAAGAATATTGTTGGAGGCCAAATTACTCAACTCCTAGGGTAATAGGAGTGATGTGAGTTCTACCGAGGATTTACTCAAAGAAACCAAGGTGAAATTAACTGGAACGAGTGTCAAAGATATCCGTTGCTATGTGAACTTTTACTAGATATCAGAAATAGCGCTGTCCATAAGGAGCAATGATGATACCATTGTCCATAAGGCTTCTAGAAAGAGATAATAACAATTGCTTGGACAGGTGATTCAGGTAAACTCATCATCAGATTGGACGAAACTCGAGTCAGGCATTATGCCCTTTATCTCAGAATGTTAGCGTCTTGACACGTTCATGCAAAAGGAATGGAGATTTTCGGTTGATATTAATCATCACATTTTGGTTGTAATTAGTTGGTCGAATTCACATTGCTTCAGTGCAATCAGAGCGTTCTCCACAGTCGTCAAGCTTGCCCGTATGCGAATGAGAATAGATTCACTAAGTTCTATGTATGAAAGTGAGTGTGTGTAAGTAGTTGGACATGTATGCAAATCGTTTTGAAAGATTGAACTAAAACGTGTGCACGAATTAGGAGCACCACTTACGTTGCCAAAAGGTTTCATTACAAGGACATGAAAATATGTTCAGAATGGTATGATCAATACATCTCTATCTTCAAAGTTCAAAAGTGATCACTGAGAATAATAAAAAAAAAAACAAGTTTACCGAGTTCCTTTTGAATTAGGGCACCAGTTTGATGGGAGTTTATGCGTAGAGTTTTAAAGAGGTAGTGTGACCACAATAATAGAGTAAGAGATTTGTCTAAGTCGACCACGGTAACTAGCTACTACATTAAACAGTATGCATCGACCAGTGCAAGGGTTAAAAAAATCGCTTAAAAGGAAAAAAAAAATCTTATGAAATAATGACTCTAGCAATGTAAGAGGTAAGGTTTTTGTGTAGGTCATCGCTTTCATCTGTGTGTTGACTAACTTGTATCCCGTCTTCCAATGTTCTTGAAACCATGGACCCGTTTGGGGAAATCTGTTTGCAGCGTTAGATGTGTTGGGATGTGAGGGATTCTTCATATTACGCTGATATGTTGATATCGAAGAGCTTACATCAAGATGACAGGTTCTGATGAGGATCTTAGTTTCACTAAGTCTCTTACATGAGTAAAAAGAAAATAAAGAGGGATTCCAGTGATAATAACTCAATGTGCCCGAGAACATCTCCAATCTGACAGTTGCGCATGTCAACTAACTACTAGGTTTAATGATACAAGCTAACCGCTGAGTGGTTTACGAGAACTTCTACGGATAGTATTCGTCTTAGATAAGGAATTCACAAGCTAGGACAATTTATCCACTCATAGAGTTTCCCAAGAATTCGTATACATCCACAAGAATGGTGAAAAGAGTAAGAATCATGATTGAGTAGAGGTCAATCATCGCTATGACTCCTATAGATTGTTGAATCCCCAATTATGCCGGATAATGAGTCAGGACCCCTTTCACACTTGCTAAGTCTCACTGGAACTCACATGCACCCCACATTATTATTATGTGTGCACCCACAATAATAATATGATTTGCAAGCTCGTCTCAGTTCCTCCTAACTCATGTCAAATGGTTCCTCAGATTCCGGTGTCAAACAAAGGTTACCAAAATGACAAAGATCACAGAAATCTAAAGACTTTGACATACTAACGATGCATCATAATGTAAAAAGGCAATTCATGTAATCGTACTGTAGTGACGAGTATGTAATCGTATGCTATATCATAAACAAGTGTACACTAGACATGTAATGCATACAATAAGTAAAAGACGAACCTTGCAATCTGGAGCTGAGTGTCATGGTCGATTTCGGTACTGTTCGGTTATAGTCTGGTTTTATCAAAACGTTTTAAAACCAAGTTCACTATAACCAATGGCTCTGATACCAAACTGTCACACCCCACAAATTACCACATAGGGAGTGTCCCTGTTAGGCGTGTGACATACCAATAACGAGCCACCAATTACATTGAACCCATACAAGTTATAAATAAAATCCCCATTATTAATAAAAACATCTTCAACAAGTTTAAACGAAAATCAATAAGTTCAGCGGAAGCAATTAGTCAACGAAATTAAACTGTTTCAAAACCAAAGTATAATGTCAAGAAATCAGTCACGTAAATCCTTCCTGTCGACCCATGACCACTCCAGCTACTCCAGACAGCAAGTTTACCCAAATCCAAGATACCTAACGACCTGCGAGCACGCAACAAGTGTATCAGACAACGCTGGTGAGTTCATAGTTTTACGAAAACGTTGATTACCAAGAGTTAGTTAGTCCATTGAATTTAATTCCGAAAGTAATGCTGAAAACAATGTTGATAATACCCCAATACAAGACGGCTTCTGATTATTTTGCCCTTTCTCCAATGCTCCTATCAAAGCATTGGTCATGACTAGGTCATTAGTTCAACACCCGTTCTCCCAGATACGGGGTGAGGTTGCCAAACCTAAGTAGCGCTACTAACTAATACCATGTTACCTTCCAGGTAACCAAACAACACGGAGGGACTTTAAAGGTGATAGGAAGAGTATATTATCCAACATTCCCGTTTTTACCCAAAAGACTTATCCCTCCCAGGAATACCCACTGACTGTCCCAACCACCGGGACGCATGCTCAAGAAAGATGAACTCACCTTTGGTTTGCTCGGTAAGATTAATTGCTTGTTTACAGTTGGTCACTCAGATCCTATTACGGTTACCATACAAATCAGACTCATATTCGGAAATACACATATTCTAGCGAGTTGTAAACACAGATGGATCATCTCATAGCACATATGGCATGACATTCAACGCAAGTTCACATCACCAGTTAAAACACATACAATTTAAGTGTGCGGCCCAACAAAAATGACCCACTATGAGCGTACGGCTCTAGAGTAATGCACGAGTACATTGGCTGCTAACCACACCCAAGAGTGTGCAACTGAGTATGGTGTGCGGCTTGCCCGATGCGGCCTAACACACCTAGTCCCCTCGGAAGTATGGGTGCAGCCGTTACCCTTTCAAACAAAACATCTTTCATAATATTTTCCACACATAACACATATAGAAAACATTCGAGTCACAAGCATTTTGTATCGCAAGAGTACAAGACTATCAACGACTTGGCAGCCCACTCCGGCATTCAAGGTAGGGTGCGGCCCATTGGTGACCAGCCCACCTTGGCCGTGCTATTTCCTTAAACAGTGTGCGGCCCAGCCACACTTATGCTTGTTCGATTTAATTTTATGCAGCCCATAAGGTACATGCGGCCCATTAATTAACATGTAACCTAAACAGTAAATATTCAACTTATAATCATATATGATAGGCATCGCTAACATGTATAAGTTGAGTATGAATACACCAACAGTTTCATTTAAATCGATCTAGTACACATCGAATACTAACCAACCAGATTTGATTCTAATTAAATAACCCAATAAACTTCTTCAAATAATTATATCTATTTGTTAAATAATACTTATCTATCAAGATGAATCCCAAGTAATAATGTAGCCATGTGCTTATGTCTGACAACTTAGGTTGGGTTTAGTATCATTCAACACGTAGACCATTGATCATCTCATAACTCCCATAATTTCCATGCACATTTAATGAAAAGCCATGATCAACAATAGAAATCAATTTGTGTCAGTGTATTCAGAATGCATTACATGTGTTATAACAACTAAAGTCAAGTGAAAATCATTTTGTCACCCTTCATAGAAACCGATGGTTGCATGAGATATCAATTAATCTCCCTACTAACTGATTTTATTCCACAACCATTCTTAAATCGGATCATTTAATACTATTATTTCATTAACTACTCATCCTCATGAAACCCCTAGTTTACGTGCATCACCTAAGCAACTATATTAACCAGTATTATACTTGTTAATCATTGAATTCCACACATAGACAACCCTAGATCATCAATCGGTAGTATACACTTTATTTAGTTTTGAGAGATCAGTTTATCATAACACCATGATCCACTCATGCATCTCATATATAGCATCACAATCACTATTCAACTCTTGTATAACACTGATTATTATAACTAAACCTGGGAACAAATAAACTCATGCCGATCAACATCACATATACGCATACTAACTTGTTAATCAAGTTCATGTATAACAAATAAGAAATCAGTAAACAATGTAAAGCCGAATCCACTAACCGCAAGACTCGATCGACAGAGATGGTGTTGCCTCGAAGGGTGGGGAGTCTCCTGTCGCATGATCTAGGGAAGGGGTAGGGTTAAGTTTTGAGTTTTATGTTAACAGTCATGTAATACGTATACAACTTAATGTAAGTTTTGGGGCGATCACAGGCTACTCGAAGTGGGCTATTAAAACACAATATGGGCCTATGTCAATCCCATTCGAGCTTTACAATATTCATGCATAAGTGCGATATGCATAAGTGTGATTTGATTAAACATATATGCGTGTACGGGTTAGGCTCAAGTAAACTCACGGCCCACAAGTGTTGAGTAATTTCGCGGCCCAAAAGTATCAAGTATCAGGATTGTAATAACACAAAAACATAAAACAAGTTTCGTCTAAACAAGGAATAATGATCATTTAGGATTACTGGATTAAACGACACAAACCTTAAAAGTTTGGATTGTCACATGTTGGCTACCTGGTCGGGGGTTAAGGGAACGGTTTGGTAAGGGTCTTGCCCTTGTTCAGCGTTTAGAGGTCCTGCTTGGGACCTGGGTCAAATTTAGTAGGATCTCCTTCAATGCCCATAGGTATTGGATGGCGGGGATCCAAACTCTTTGACCCCCTCATAAGTTAACTACTACTAATACTATAACCAGGCTATTTAGGACTGTATCCCTGCCGACTCAGACTACTTAGCCGAGGGTAACGTCACCGCCGAAAGCGGGGCCTACCACAATTTGCATTAATAACTTAATTCATTATCTTTCAATAATCCGACCCTTTAGGATTGTATCCTTGCTGACTCAAACTACTGGGTTGAGGGTAACGTCGCCTTCAAAAGAGGGGCCTACTACAATAACTAAGATAATCTCTTAAACAAGTGCAAAAGTGCGAAAATAATCAAAGGTATACTAACACACGTGTCGGATCCAAGTGATTCATCTTGTCTATCTGTTTTTATTTTATTTTATTTTTCAGCATTTAGTTAGTTTTTATTTTTTCTTAGTTTAAAACATTTTTCTCACTTTTTGATTTGATTAGACGTTGAGGATAAACCGGTATTAAAAGCTCTTGTGTCCTTGGACGACCTCGGTATCTTACCAACACTATACTACGTCCACGATGGGTGCACTTGCCCATATGTGTGTTTAGTGTTAGTAAATATCGTGTTTTATAAATTTAAAACTTGGCTAAAAGTGTAAAAAGGGCTTAAATATACATCTAAAATATAACACACTTCACGCACATCAACAGATAATTGTACGAAGAGTAAGATAGGCTGCTATAAAATAATAAAAAGTCAGAGCAGTAATTTTAAACTAATAAATGTAATTCGTTTAGTGATTCCTAACTAGGGCTGTAAACGAACCGAACGAACACGAACAAGGCTTGTTCGTGTTCGTTCGTTAAGGAAATAAATGCGTTCACGAACAGTTCATGAATACTTACCGAACGAGATTTTATGTTCGTGTTCGTTCATTAAGAAAATGAGTGTGTTCGCGAACGGTTCACGAACACAAATAATTTGGCGAACGCGACGAAGGATAAAGATAGACGGTCGAGAGAGTAGCACTCGAACTTGAATCCCTCATTGTGGAACGGAGGTCGATCGTATTCGTGGATGTAAATAATGAGAAATGAAAGGGAAATGGTGCATAAACAAGGTGAAAGTGAGTTTTCTAGTTTAATTGTTAGGGAAATAAAACAAATAAAAGTTTAATAATATAAAAAGTACAAAAAAAATATAAGAAGGTACAAAGATCTTCAATTAAAACACAAACATACGAACATAAACAAAAGCAAATCAACGAATGTTCACGAACATGTTCACGAACACCTTACCGAACGTTCACGAACACAATCGAACGAACGAGACCTCTGTTCATGTTCGTTCATTTAACTAATCGAACGAAATTTCTTGTTCATGTTCGTTCGTGTCACACCCCAACCGATGGCGGAATCATCGGGGCATGGCACTGAGCGAAACAGATTGTTCAAAGAAATTCCATAACAACTATTATTACCGAATAGTTTAAATATCACGTCCCATACCGTGACCCATAAGATAAATTTAGTTATTACAGACATAGATATCCTTCAAACAAAACATGTTCCGACAACTCAGATTTAAGTACATAAATATAAATTGTCTTGGTTTCTAGACTCTTTCCTAGCCTCGATTTCACAGCAGATAGAGCAAGTAAGCATCCTAAACACCTGTCACATACGTTAAATTAAAGTCAATACATATAATGTAAAGGTGAGCATACAAGTTTGATAATAGCATATAGAGTTCGAATAGTTTACGCATAACCAGCACGTATACAGAGAGAAAGGATGCATGTTAATTATCGACATGGACCTATCGATACCAACGACTGTGGGTTGACTGTCCGAGACAGTTCGCAATACATGATTACCACCGTAATCCATGCAAGTAATTGTCCTTAACAACCCCCGTGAGAACGGGTGCTGAGTCCAAACTATAGTACTATGTTGCTAAGGCAGGTAGACAGCATTCCACGTGTAAACATAACAACAAGCATACATTTAGTCACGTAATACATGCAATCGGTTAGCGTTCAAATAGTTTGAATAGTGTGTTTGATTGTGATTTTGATAAGTAACGTATGTAACACCCAAAAGTGCTAAAGCAAAAAGGGATTCGAGTATACTCACAGTGATTGATTATGGATTGAAGGGAGCGCTGAGAGTAGGGTTAGCCTGAATAGTTCGATAGCATAACAATGAGTAACGCGGAAAATGTAAACAAGTGTGAATGGATCGAATAGCCTGGTCGGTCGAACAGTAGGTTCGATCGAACGGGCTGTTCGATCGGCTTGAAAGTCCGTTTGAACAGTCCCGTTCGATCGGCCGGTAGGCTCGATCGGCTGCTCTGATGTGTTTGTGTGTGATGGTTTGGACTTTTGAAGTTTTTGTTGTAGTGTTTGAGAACACTGAAGTGTTCTTACCTTTCAGGTCGATCGATCGAACGGCCTGTTCGATCGGCCGGCTTAACCGATCGGTTAGGAACTTCAGGAGTAGTTCTCAGCAGGATGTCGCTCGATCGAACAGCCTGTTCGATCGGCTGGCATTCCATATTATGAACGAGTTGCAAAATCGATTAAGTGTTGAAGCATAGTATCTCATGATCCGAAGAGTAATGTTTACCAATCGAGTAGCATATTCGATCGAACATCACTTCGTCAATAGCATACTTCATGAAGTTTTGAAAAGTGTGGGACCATGTGCTAGCCGATCGGCTGGCCCGGCCGATCGGCTGGTATGTCCGATCGGCTGGGTTGTTCGTTCGAACAGCCTAGCCGTTCGGCCAGCATTTCTGACATGGTCGGCCTTTCGTCTAACACTTGGCTGTTTGATTATTTGTCATGATTTTAAGGTATTTTGATAGCGAGTTAAACCGTAGAACGTGGGTTCTTACTTGCTTCACCGGTTCGGACAGGAATCACCCAAGTCCGGCCGGTGAACTGTTCAGAACGGTAGTTTAGCGTTTAACCCGAAATCGGTGAACCTTGTAGATAGAATCCGAATCTTGAACCTCTTGACTATTAGAATGATTAGTTAGTTGGTTCGAGTTCCGTTTCTATTGGTTTTAAGGTTTGAGTGCAAAAGAGTTGAAAGAAAGTTGGAAATCCTTCTTTCAATCCTTTTTACCATGAAAATGTTAAGATTCTTACAAATCTTAGTTTGTTTATGTGGAAATCGGTCAGATCTAAGCTATTCACGGTTGAATGAGGCCATAGTGTGATGTTCTTCAAGAACACCATGATGACATCACCCAAGAACACTTAGATCTTGATGATTTCACGGTTGGAAATCAAGTTTTGAAAGATAGAAAGGTGTAGAATTGTGTAATGATAAAAAACGTACAAGAATTAGAATGAAAACTTACCGGAGTTGAGAGAAATCTGAGAAAAAGTGAAGAACAAGGGCTGGTTCTGTCAGAGCTTTCCAAAAGTAGTAAGAGTGACAATGACAGGGCTATTTATAGGCTCCAAAAGAGGAAAGTGGTAGCCGATCGGCCAGGACCTCCGATCGGCTGGGCTGCTCGATCGAACAGCATGTTCGATCGGCTAGCCTGTTCGATCGGTGATTCCTGTTCAATCAGGAACACCTTCTTGAGTGTTTCGCGACGATTTTCGATGTTTCGATTTCGATGGACGACGTTACGAATAAGATAGAGTTCCTAGTCAAATTACTTTCAGTCCCAACTACTATATCTAACATACAATCATCTATAAGTCACGTTTCGATGTCGGTTTCGATTGAGTTGATTGCTTTTCGAGTTTCGATTGAATACCACACAAGACATAAAGTAAACATGCACAAGTAACACATAAGGCACACACACATATAGCAATACCAAAATTCGCATAATTCGAGGTTCGAGTTCGATGATTGATGAGTCGATTAACTTGATTATTGATTAATTAACTTTATCGCATTGTTACTTCCTACTATTCACAGTCGTAAATCGGTCGCATTGATTAAACATTCGGTCATTTTATTTAGACAACACTTACTACACATAATACAAAAACCAAAAAGAAACATTAACAGTCAAAGAAGTCAAAGTTGACTTGGACTTTGACTTTGACTTTGACATTTGAAAACACTGGGTGTTACAGCCTCCCCTTGTTTAGGGAATTTCGTCCCGAAATTAGGGTCGAAGCTGCACATCGCAGTGATTTACCAATTTGATGCTTCAGATCTATTTAAACAACTGCGGGTACTTAGCCTTCATGTCACTTTCGAGTTCCCAAGTGAACTCCGCGCCTCGCTTGCCTTCCCATCGGACCTTCACGATAGGGATGCGTGAGCGCCTGAGTTGCTTGGTTTGGCGATCCATGATTTCGATAGGCTTTTCCACGAAGTGTAAGGTTTCATTGACCTGAAGATCGTCGAGTGGTACGATTAAATCATGATCAGCAAGTCATTTTCGGAGGTTAGACACATGGAAAGTCGGGTGGACGTTACTGAGTTCCTCCGGTAGTTCGAGTCTGTAGGCGACTTTTCCGATCCTTTCCAGAATCTTAAAAGGTCCAACATATCGAGGCGCTAGTTTCCCTTTCTTGCCGAATCTGACTACACCCTTCCAAGGTGATACCTTTAGGAGTACGTAGTCGCCAACGTCAAATTCAAGGGGCTTGCGTCTTCTATCGGCATAACTTTTTTGTCTGTTCCGAGCTTTCACCAGGTTGTCTCGAATCTGGTGGATTTTGTCAGTCGTTTCTTGTAGAATCTCGGGACCGGTTAATTACGAATGACCGATCTCGTGCCACACAATAGGCGATCGACATCTCCTTCCATACAAAGCCTCGAAGGGTGCCATCTGGATGCTGGCATGATAGCTGTTACTATACGAGAATTCGACTAGTGGCAGGTGTTTGTTCCAACTACCACCAAAATCTATGACACACGCCCGGAGCATGTCTTCAAGAGTACGGATCGTCCTTTCAGTCTGTCCGTCGGTTTGTGGATGGAATGCAGTACTCAGATTAAGCGACGTACCAAGAGCCGCTTGAAACGTTTCCCACAATCGAGAAGTAAACCGAGCGTCACGGTCAGAGATGATATCGCGAGGCGTACCATGATTACAAATGATCTCGTCGGTGTAGATCTGGGCTAGTCGTTCCACCTTATAGTCTTCTCGTATCGGTAAAAAGTGGGCTGATTTTGTTAGACGATCGACTATAACCCAAATACTGTCGTGACCTGATGGCGTGGGCGGGAGTTTCGTTATGAAATCCATAGCTATACTCTCCCACTTCCATATAGGTATCGGCGGTTGTTCGAGTAAGCCAGAAGGTCTTTGATGTTCAGCCTTGACTCTCGCGCAAGTTAAGCAACTTCCTACGTAAAGAGCGATATCCCGTTTCATACCCGTCCACCAGTACTTAAAGCGCAGGTCCTGGTACATCTTATCAGCACCGGGATGAATAGAGTATCGGAATTTGTGGGCTTCATTCATGATGATCTTGCGCAAATCGGTCCGCTTAGGGATCCAAATTCGGTTCAGATAGTAGAATATCCCATCTGCCTTGCTTACAAGCTGAGCTCCATCGTGGTAAATCCTTTCTTTCTTCAAAGTGCGTTCATTAAAACACGCATGCTGGGCTTCCCGGATGAGGGCTTCGAGATTATGCTGGGCTTGAACGTTTCGGATACTGAGCACATAACTCTTTCTGCTGAGCGCGTCAGCAACCACATTCGCCTTGCCTGGGTGATAACGAATCTCACAGTCGTAATCATTGAGGAGTTCTACCCATCGGCGTTGACGCATATTAAGCTCCCTCTGATTGAAGATATGTTGTAAACTCCTGTGATCAGTGTAGATTGTACACTTAGTGCCATACAGGTAGTGTTGCCAAATCTTCAATGCAAAGACAACCGCGCCTAGCTCGAGGTCATGGGTTGTATAGTTCTTCCCGTGGATCTTGAGCAGTCGAGATGCGTAAGCTATAACTTTGTCTCGCTGCATGAGAACACAACCAAGACCAAGGTTGGAAGCATCACAGTAGACAATGAAATCGTTGCTTCCGTCGGGCAGCGTAAGAATCGGTGCGTTGCACAGCATGTGCTTGAGGGTTTGAAAGGCAGACTCTTGTGCGGTTCCCCACACAAAAGGCTTGTCTTTATGAGTAAGAGCGGTAAGCGGCACAGCGATCTTGGAAAATCCTTCAATAAATCGTCGATAATAGCCCGCTAGTCCGAGAAAAGAACGAACTTCAGACGGGTTCTTAGGCGTAATCCAACTTTTGACGGCTTCAATCTTCGCGGGATTGACGTGTATTCCCTGACTATTCACGATGTGACCCAGAAATTGAACCTCCTCTAACCAGAATTCACACTTGGAAAACTTGGCATAGAGTTGGTTCCCCTGAAGTAACTCGAGAACCAAACGTAGATGTTGCGCGTGTTCGGTCTTCGATTTGGAATAGATCAAGACATCGTCAATGAACACGATGACGAAACGGTCTAAGAAAGGCTTACACACGCGATTCATCAGATCCATAAAGACAGCGGGTGCGTTAGTTAGACCAAAAGGCATAACAACGAATTCTTAGTGGCCATATCGGGTTCGAAAAGCGGTTTTGGGGATGTCTTCCTCTTGAATCCGCAATTGATGATAGCCTGAACGTAGATCGATCTTCGAGAAACATTGGGCACCTTGCAGCTGATCAAATAAGTCGTCGATTCGAGGCAAAGGGTATCGGTTCTTAATGGTTAGCTTATTCAACTCCCGATAGTCGATGCACATCCAGGACGATCCATCCTTCTTTTTGACGAAAAGGACTGGCACGCCCCAAGGAGAGGTGCTCGGGCGAATAAAGACTTTTTCAAGTAATTCCTAGAGTTGGTTTGAGAGTTCCCGCATTTCGGATGGAGCGAGTCGATAAGGAGCTTTGGCAACGGGGTTAGCTCCAGGAATAAGGTCAATACGAAAGTCGATATCACGACTTGGAGGTAGTCCAGGAAGATCATCAGGGAACACCTGAGGAAATTCACGAACCACTGGAACGTCTCTGACTTCAACCTTCTTTTTCTTTTCCTTCTCCGCTACTACAATGTTGGCCAAGAAGGCTCGGTATTCCTTGCGGAGGTACTTGCTGGCTTAAACACATGACATAAGCTTGAGACGTTTCGACACTGTTTCACCGTATACACAGAATAGATCACCATTCGCGAGCGAGAATCGAATCATCTTCTCAAAGCACACAACTTCAGCATGGTTTTCGCGAAGAAAGTCCATGCCTACTATGATGTCGAAACTTCCGAGTTGCATCGGAATAAGGTCGATTGGAAAGATGTGATTGTTGAGCTCGAGAGTACAATCACGGAGAACAGAGTTAACGGCGACAGTCCTTCCAGTAGCGACTTCGACTTCGAATGACGAGGACAGATAAGAGCGCTTACGACTAAGGAGCTTCTCGAATTCAAACGACACAAAGCAGTTATCGGCTCCAATATCAAACAAACATGATGCATAAATACCATTCACAAGGAACGTACCATTAACCACGTTGTTATCCGCCTGAGCCTGGCGGGCATTGATGTTGAAGGTTCGAGCATGGGTTGCTTGCTGCTGTTGCTGAGGCTGCTGTTGTTGCTGCTGGGGCTCTTGCTTAACCACCCTATTCGGGCACCTGTTTGCAAAGTGGTTAGGATCACCACATGCAAAGTAGACTCGAGCATTGACTACGGGTGCTTGAGCTGCTTGTTGGCCTTGAGGGGCGGGGAGCAGAGCTTGGTTGACAGTAGCTTGCGCTGGGGCTTGACGGGAACCAAAACGACAGTTCGCAGTGAAATGACCGTAAAGGTTGCAGTGAGCGCAAAAACGACAGGCTAGACCCACCAGTTGATGATACGAGCATGTCGGGTAGAGCGGGTGAGGGCCTGTGTATGCACGTTTCGTTGGCGGTGCATTGATCACTGGAGCTGAGCGGTGGTGCTGTTGCTGCTGAGCTGGTACAGCTTGTAGAGGAGCAGCAGTTGTTGCGGCAGCACAGCTCTTGTTGTTGGAGCTGTTGTTGTTGTGCTTCTTCTTTCTCCTTGATGACTTGGAGGATTGAGCAGTGGCGGTGTCGGTGGGTGTTGTTGCGGTGGCTTGGTGCAGAGACTTGGTCTGCTTATCCCAAAAGCCAGACTTCACTCGCTTGTCATTGATCTCAGCGGCGAGTAGGTAAGTCTCTTCAATCGTTGCTGGCTTGGCGGCGTGAACAAAGTCGGCTACACAGTCGGGCAAAGCTCGGATGTACTGTCACAGCCCCCGGATCCCTATCTCCCGGGAACGGGCGGCCGTGAGCCAGTTTCGGTGGTATCACATTTATTTATCCAATTTGGCAGCGGAAATTTTCATCAGGACCGTAGTTAGGAAATATTTTAATCAGAGTAAACCACCATGTTTTATAACATTAAACATATGGGTAAAAACCCAAGTTTTCAATACACACGTTTCATAGGAATAAATCCTATTTATAAAAACATCCATTTTATTCTTAGGTAACTTCATTGCCACTTTTCCAAGCCTTCAGTGCTGTCCAGCTGGCTTCTATTTGGCTTTCACATTTTGTTACCTGAAACGCGTTTTTTAAAAACATTTTGTCAGTGGGAAATACTGGTGAGTGAATCCCAGTTTAATCAAGTTTAAGTAAAAACCAATTTGCAGTATTGAGGGCACATCCGCAATTACATTTGTATCCAAGACATCACAATTAACATCAGTGGTACGGTCATACTCAACATATGGGATGTTACCACGCCAGTAACCAATTTTGTATACAAAACCCCAACATACCCACTATAATTGTATTCTTCACAAATACTCAATAACTGTCATTTGCATGGAAAGGTATTTAAGGTTTTGTAAAAACAGTTAACAAAAAGGAGATTACTCACATTGCTGTTTTAGGTTTTTCGTAAGGGTTTCCTGGAGATAATCTATAAATTACACAAATGCACGTGTGTTAGTATAATAACCCATTTTAACATTAGTAATACCCTCCCCGAGACGGTATTCCAACGACTACGTCGGGCAGAACCACGACAGCCGTTACGGAACCCTAGATCAATCGGGCAGCGTATCTAATACGTCTCCAGGGGTTATAATACTTACATCGTAGCAGAACCTCGCTATTTTAGGGGGTATAATACCCGGCTATAGTGTATACTACTTCAGAAATTTAGAAAGAAAGAAAGTTGTGAGCGATCGTCGAATGAAGCCGATGCGTGCTATTTATAGGATCTGATTTTGACCTTCTCGCGGCCCGCGTGGGATTTGGGCCGGGTTCACGCGGCCCGCGTCAAATGAAGTCAACGGCGTAGCTTGGCCCACTCATCACTAGACTTGACACGGTGTTGACACGTGTCGGCTCCGGGTCATGCCACAAATCAGGACGCTCGCGGCCCGCCTTCACTTCCCCAAACATGTACGCGGCCCGCATCAACTAAGGGTTTTGGCGATATCCTGGTACACACTCGCGCGGCCCGCTTAAGCTTGAGGTGAGGCCCTACGCGGCCCGCCTCAGCTTAATAATTATTGTTTTTTATTTATTTTATATAGTATAGTCTATCTTGGGGCTCGGTTTTCACATACGGGGTGCATATAAAGACAAGTTGATATATTTACAATATATATTAGGGTGTCAGAAATATTATGAGGATGTCGGTTTTACCAAGGGTTGTTATATCCTCCCCACCTTGTTTTAGAGCTCGTCCTCAAGATCTACTGGAACAAGTGTGGATATTTCTTTTTCATTTCCGATTCAAGTTCCCATGTGTACTCGGGTCCTCTTTTGGAATTCCATTTTACTTTGACCAGAACTAGTCTTTTATGTTTGAGATTCTTAACTTTCCTATCTTCAATTTGTAGAGGCTTCTCCACAAACTTGAGTTGCTCATTAACCTCTATATCCTTAAGAGGTACTACGAGTGATTTATCAGCTAAACACTTTTTAAGATTGGATACATGAAACACATCATGTATTCCTGCCATTTCCTCTGGCAGTCGTAGCTGATAAGCTACAGGTCCTATTCTTCGGATAATTTCAAAAGGTCCAATATACCTGGGACTAAGCTTTCCTCTTTTGATGAATCTTACCACTCCTTTCCAGGGAGAGACTTTCAATAACACTTTATCTCCCACTTGAAATTCTAATGGTTTGCGTCTGTTATCAGCATAGCTCTTTTGGCGATCACGTGCTGTTTTCAGTCGTTCCTTGACTTGAATGATTTTATCAGTTGTTTCTTGTACTATCTCAGGTCCAGATAATTGTTTTTCCCCAATTTCTGCCCAACAGACTGGGGTTCTGCACTTTCGTCCATAAAGTGCTTCGAATGGTGCAGCATTGATACTTGTGTGATAACTGTTATTATAAGAAAATTCTATTAAAGGTAAGTGTTCGTCCCAGTTACCTCCAAAATCAATTACACAAGCTCTAAGCATGTCCTCCATTGTCTGAATTGTCCTTTCGCTTTGTCCGTCCGTTTGAGGATGATAAGCTGTGCTTAGATTTAACCTGGTTCCCATTGCTTTTTGGAAACTTGACCAAAAATGAGAAGTAAAACGGCTATCTCTATCGGAAACAATTGATAAAGGAATGCCATGTAAAGAAACGATTTTATTTACATACAATTTGGCTAATTGTTCCATACTAAAGGTTTCCTTCATTGGTAAGAAATGAGCTGACTTGGTTAACCTATCTACAATCACCCAGATTGTATCATTACCTTTCCTTGTTTTAGGCAATTTGGTAACAAAATCCATTGTTATCAATTCCCATTTCCAAACTGGTATTTCTAATTGTTGTAACAAACCTGAGGGTTTCTGATGTTCAGCTTTAACTTGTGAGCAAGTTAAACATTTAGAAACATAAGCTGCTACATCCTTTTTCATTCCTATCCACCAGAAATTTTTCCTTAAATCCTGGTACATTTTATCACTTCCTGGATGCATCGTATATTTAGACTTATGGGCTTCTTCTAATATACGGTGACGTAAATTTCCTAATTTAGGTATCCACATTCTCTTTTTATGGAACCTCCAAATTCCATCTGTTCCTTGTTCTAATTCCTTAATCATTCCTTTTAACTTTTCAGTATCCTCCTTGATTACTGATTTTTGTGCTTTTCTAATCTGATTGTTTAAATCTACTTGTAGATTTAATTTAAGAGAACGTACCCTTTTTGGCTTTTCGTGATATTTTCGACTTAAAGCATCAGCCACCACATTGGCTTTTCCTGCATGATACTGGATATCACAATCATAGTCACTAAGTAATTCCATCCAGCGTCTCTGTCTCATATTCAACTCTTTTTGCCCGAAGACATATCTTAAACTCTTATGATCCGTGAATATGGTAAACTTACTACCATAAAGATAATGTCTCCAAATCTTAAGGGCAAAAATTATGGCTCCTAATTCCAAATCATGGGTCGAATAATTTCCTTCATGACTCTTAAGTTGTCTAGATGCATAAGCTATAACCTTTTGGCGTTGCATTAATACGCATCCATAACCTAATTTAGAAGCGTCACAAAAGACTACAAAGTCTTCAGTTCCTTCTGGTAATGCTAGTATCGGTGCATGGGTTAATCTTTGCTTAAGGATTCTAAAGGCTTCTTCTTGTTTTGGTCCCCATTCAAACTTAACAGATTTACAGGTTAACTTAGTTAAAGGAATGGCTATTCTAGAAAAATCTCGAATAAATCTTCTATAATAACCGGCCAATCCTAAGAAACTTCTAACTTCAGTTGGTGACTCTGGGGTTTTCCATTTGGTAATTGCCTCGATTTTCGTTGGATCTACATGAATTCCTTCATAATTAACCAAATGTCCGAGAAATTGTACTTGCTCTAACCAAAATTCATACTTTGAAAATTTAGCATAAAGCTTCTCTTTTCTCAATAAACTTAAAAGTAAGTGCAAGTGCTTTGCATGCTCATCTTTACTTTTAGAGTAAATTAGAATATCATCTATGAAGACAATTATGAATTTATCCAAATATGGCTTACATATTCGGTTCATCATGTCCATAAATGCGGCTGGGGCATTGGTTAAACCAAATGGCATGACAGTAAATTCATAATGATCATACCTTGTTCTGAATGCGGTTTTAGGAATATCCTCTTCCTGTACCTTTAATTGATGATATCTTGATCTTAAATCGATTTTAGAGAAAAATCGAGCTCCTTGAAGTTGATCAAATAAATCATCGATCCTCGGTAATGGGTACCGATTCTTAATCGTGACTTTGTTCAATTCACGGTAGTCAATGCACATACGCATTGATCCGTCCTTCTTTTTAACAAATAAAATTGGCGCTCCCCATGGCGATGAGCTTGGCTGTATGAATCCTTTCTCCAACAACTCGTCTAGTTGTTTCTTCAGTTCTTGCATTTCAGCGGGTGCTAAACGGTAAGGTGCTTTAGCGATCGGTGCTGTTCCTGGTAACAGATGAATTCTGAATTCAACTTCCCTGTCTGGCGGTAGTCCTGGCAATTCTTCTGGAAAGACATCTGAAAATTGGGACACTACTGGAATATCTTTTACTTCTTTTCCTTTAGTGTTAGTGATTATAGAAATCAAATACACTATAGATCCTTTTCTTATACAACTTGCAGTTTTCATCACAGAGATGAATTTAGTGGATCTAAAAGGTTTATCTCCTTTAATTGAGATCTTTTCACCTCTTGGTGATTTTAATTGAATTGTCTTTTGATCACATAAAATACTGGCTTTATTGGCTATTAACCAATCCATTCCTAATACTACATCAAATCCAACCAGATTCATTGGGTAAAGGTTTGCAATAAATTTTTGATTAAAAATTTCTATTCTTGCTCCCTGCAAGATTTCAGAAATCTTAACAGTTTCTCCATTTGCGGTTTCCACTAGACATTCTTGTGGTAGTTTAGTTAATGATTGATTTAGGAGTTTGCAAAACGAAGTATTAATAAAACTTTGGTTTGCACCAGAGTCAAATAATACTTTAGCAAAAATATCATTAACTAAAAACGTACCAGCAATTACGTCTGGAATCATCCTGGCTTCCTCTGTAGTTAGCACGAATGCTCTGGCATTTTTAGGATTTTTGTTGGTTGCAGCTGGAGCCAATTTCGGACAGTTTGTCCTAATGTGACCTTTTTCTCCACAATTGAAGCACATTCCATTACTGGATTTCTTCTTGCAATTCTCTTCCTTGTGTCCTGGGGCCTTGCAAAAATTACAGTAAGTAGAGCATCTTCCAGAATGCTTCTTTCTGCAGGCTTTGCAGTAGGGTGCAGAGGTAGAACCTACATTCCTACGATTGGAATTCCCAGAACGGAATTCTTGAGTAAGCCTTTGGGTTAGGTTTCTCCTCTGGTCTTCTTCTCTAGTGCGGATTAACTCATCTGTCAAGGTATTGGCTAGTTCTACAGCTTCCTCTATGGTTTGGGGTCTAGCTGCCTTGACTACATGTCTAATTTCTCCAATTAATCCCCAGATATAACGGGAGATTAATACCGGTTCAGGTGATGCAAGGGTAGGTACTATCCTAGCATATTCAAAGAATGTGGTAGTGTAACCCTTACTATCTACCCCGGTCATTCTTAGATTCAGAAACTTATTTGCTATTTGTTCCTTTTCATTGGGAGGGCAGAATTTCCTTTCTACCATGTTCTTGAATTCTTCCCATTCCATATTATAAATCCTATCACTTCCTCTGGATTGGAGGATAGTGTTCCACCATTCTAAGGCTGCATTTTTAAACAGATTTGAAGCAAACAGTATTTTATCTTCTTCAGCACACTTGCTTATTTTCAGAACTGCCTCAGTTTTCTCTATCCAGCGTAAAGCTGCAATGGGTCCTTCATTGCCCGAGAATTCTATTGGTTTGCAGGACCAGAATTCCTTGTAAGAACAACCATGTGGCATGGTTCTTCTTCTTTTGGGAACGGGCGCTTGAAGTATGGGTCCATTGTTCACGCTGTTTTCGGGTTCAGTTGGTCGCTTACTGCTATGCTTACTTTTATTATTCGCTTCCTGAACTGTTTGAATAATAAAAGGCATGGCATCTATAATTCCCTGTGCCACAATATGCTGAACGGCACTATTATCCATTTGGTTTCCGTTGTTATTATTGTCCGAATTCTCATTAACCACGTTAATGTTACTCTGGTTATCGTTATTCAGATTTTCTTGATTTCCTGCGTCGGCCATCTGAATTTTAGACATTTACCAAATATTAATATCACAAATAATATTTATATATAGCCAATCACATGACACGCACTTTTTAACCAAAAGCGTCGAGCATTGCGACTTTTACTCTTTTTATATAGTATGCATCAATACACACCAGTACAGAAATAAAATTTACAGTACCGACTGAAATGTAAAACTACAATACTAATAGTATGCATCCGTAGTTTTTTTTTTCTAACACATACACACATATATTATTATATTATTATTATTATTACTGTTTCTACCATCACCTTCACTGATATGGATTCATCCAAAAATCCATATTACGCTCATCGTATTTCCATACGAGGCGTTCTCCCACCTGTCGCATTCTATCACTGCTTTCTAAAATTTCCTCCCCAAAAGTCCTAAGTTCCTGGACATTTTCTGCACTCATTGGGGGTGCAGGTTCTAGGACTGGGTTTGGAAACTGAGGTACGGGTTCCTGATACGGAGGCATAGGGGCTTGGTACGGGTATGGATTTTCTAAAATTTCCCTAACATATGCGTCACTAATGTTGTAGGGATCTTGAGGATCTAACCCTGGGTAAGCTCCTAAGTTGGGTATTAGCACATTTTCCTGAATTGGGTTTTGTTGCACGTAGTCCCTAACATCGTCCCACCAGGGGTCGTAATTGTTTGGGTCTAAAGGATCAGGTGCAGGTACCCTAGGTATCTCCTCCGGGTTGAAATCAGGCATTTCTATCTGGTTTTCTATTTCCATGGGTTGATCAGGATTTTGTGGTTGGGGTGCTAGCATTTGTTCCAGGTTTGGGTCGGCAGCAGTGGTTGCTAAAATATGGATATTAGCGATACCCCTATTGAGCATATCCTGATTATAAGCATCAGTTTCTCTTTTTGCTGCGGCTAACACTCGCTGTTCCTGCAACTTTTTCATTCTTTTCCTACGCTCGTGCGCTCCCCTACTGAACCATCCCCTCTTTTTCTGAGGAAATGGCTCTTCAGACTGAGCCTTAAACACAAAGATCCCTTCTTCTGTGTCAGCAGAATACCCTGAGAGGGCAGGCTGAGAAGAGGAGGTGCCTTCGCTCCTAGGCGAACCAGACAGTTGACGATAGGCGTCAGAAGGTCCTTGGTCACTCATACTGTAAACTAACAAATAGTCAGATAAGACATAGCAAGAAATACAATTATACACGTATTTCCATAATTTATTTCCTAACACTTTGAATTTTGATGTCAGCAGAACACTTCTGTGGCTGAATCAGTGGCATAGCTCTGATACCACCTTCTGTCACAGCCCCCGGATCCCTATCTCTCGGGAACGGGCGGCCGTGAGCCAGTTTCGGTGGTATCACATTTATTTATCCAATTTGGCAGCGGAAATTTTCATCAGGACCGTAGTTAGGAAATATTTTAATCAGAGTAAACCACCATGTTTTATAACATTAAACATATGGGTAAAAACCCAAGTTTTCAATACACACGTTTCATAGGAATAAATCCTATTTATAAAAAACATCCATTTTATTCTTAGGTAACTTCATTGCCACTTTTCCAAGCCTTCAGTGCTGTCCAGCTGGCTTCTATTTGGCTTTCACATTTTGTTACCTGAAACACGTTTTTTAAAAACATTTTGTCAGTGGGAAATACTGGTGAGTGAATCCCAGTTTAATCAAGTTTAAGTAAAAACCAATTTGCAGTATTGAGGGCACATCCGCAATTACATTTGTATCCAAGACATCACAATTAACATCAGTGGTACGGTCATACTCAACATATGGGATGTTACCACGCCAGTAACCAATTTTGTATACAAAACCCCAACATACCCACTATAATTGTATTCTTCACAAATACTCAATAACTGTCATTTGCATGGAAAGGTATTTAAGGTTTTGTAAAAACAGTTAACAAAAAGGAGATTACTCACATTGCTGTTTTAGGTTTTTCGTAAGGGTTTCCTGGAGATAATCTATAAATTACACAAATGCACGTGTGTTAGTATAATAACCCATTTTAACATTAGTAATACCCTCCCCGAGACGGCATTCCAACGACTACGTCGGGCAGAACCACGACAGCCGTTACGGAACCCTAGATCAATCGGGCAGCGTATCTAATACGTCTCCAGGGGTTATAATACTTACATCGTAGCAGAACCTCGCTATTTTAGGGGGTATAATACCCGGCTATAGTGTATACTACTTCAGAAATTTAGAAAGAAAGAAAGTTGTGAGCGATCGTCGAATGAAGCCGATGCGTGCTATTTATAGGATCTGATTTTGACCTTCTCGCGGCCCGCGTGGGATTTGGGCCGGGTTCACGCGGCCCGCGTCAAATGAAGTCAACGGCGTAGCTTGGCCCACTCATCACTAGACTTGACACGGTGTTGACACGTGTCGGCTCCGGGTCATGCCACAAATCAGGACGCTCGCGGCCCGCCTTCACTTCCCCAAACATGTACGCGGCCCGCATCAACTAAGGGTTTTGGCGATATCCTGGTACACACTCGCGCGGCCCGCTTAAGCTTGAGGTGAGGCCCTACGCGGCCCGCCTCAGCTTAATAATTATTGTTTTTTATTTATTTTATATAGTATAGTCTATCTTGGGGCTCGGTTTTCACATACGGGGTGCATATAAAGACAAGTTGATATATTTACAATATATATTAGGGTGTCAGAAATATTATGAGGATGTCGGTTTTACCAAGGGTTGTTATATGTACTTCTTGATGGTTTGATCTGGGGTCTTGACCTGATCGGGACATATGATGCTAAGCTGCTTGAAGCGAGCAGTGAGAGCAGCGTTGTCTCCATCCTTCTGCTTGATGGTCCAAAACTCGTCCTCCAGCTTTTGGCGTTCATGAGGAGGGCAGAATTCGTCGATCATAATTGCCTTCAACTCCTCCCATGTTAGCTCGTAAGCTGCATCATTTCCGCGCTTGTTTCGTTCGGCTGTCCACCAGTCTAGAGCACGGGACTGGAAGACGCCTGTAGCATTGAGAATGCGGAGATTCTCAGGACATCCGCTCTGGCGCAGAGTGACTTCGACTGAGTCGAACCAGTGAAACATGGCGGTAGGGCCATCTTCTCCGGTGAACTCTTTGGGTCCGCATGCCTTGAACTGCTTGAAGCTGAAAGCAGCCTTATTTGCATCTTTGGGAGCGTCTGTTCGCGATTCTTCAGACGACTTGCTGGCGTTCTCATAAACGTTGCTCACAGCCTTTGCTACACTTTTGGCGATGATGGCGGCGAGACGCTTGTCTCTCTTCTCCTGACGAGTCAGGTGGTGTCGGGATCCAGACGACGACATGGTCTGCCACAGACATCGTCACAGGACTCAACACAGCGAAATCGAATCTCACCCCACACGTCTAGACTACTAAAGCTTAGGAACACGTCGAAACACTTATCACATAAACACATAAGCACATAACCACAGGTTCACGTAATCACAGAAGCACATAGGCACGTAGAGCACAGAGCCACATAAACACAGAAGCACATACACATTTAATCACAGATGCAGTCAGAATACAGAAACCTATCATTCAAAGCTCGCGAGTCGTTCGTATATATTGGTCGTGTATAGTATATCGATTAGCGTCGTATAGTCGTATAGCATAGCATTGCATAGTACCGTCTAGATTGTAACTGAATAGCGAATCGAGATAGATTGGCAATGCAAGTCGTGTGTGTTAATCGAAATGGCATCAAAATCGAATAATGTCCCAAAATATAAACTCATAAACAGATAAAGCACACATAAACACGTAAAATCAACGAATCACCAGAGTCTGCGGTTGCGGGCTCAGAATCAAAACACATAAAATTGAGAGGTAGATTGTCTGCGGCTACTAAACATCGACTACCCCAAGCAATCCGACTATTCATAGTAGACTTGTCGTCACTTTCGATGTTCGGGATCGTGCTTCTGCCTCGATTCTTGGGCATTCCACACGCATTCCCTAGGTCATACTTGTGAGTCCAGGTCGTTGGAGTCCGTCGAATGCCTTGGTGAGATGAAATAATATTCGGAACAATTTGCCAAGGTTAGGGTTTCACCCCTGGCTTAGCAATTTCTTCCTTGTTTTAAGGAAATCTAAGGAGAATTTTCATGAAAATGGGGATTTCACTCCTGATTTGGTATAATTCTCCTCGTATGTTATTGAAAATATCAGGATTAAGCATGAGTAAATGGGTAAAATCATCATAAGTTAGGCAATTCAGTCGGGAGTTTGCGGTTTCCACACCTATTCCTGACTGAATCGCTTGGCCTTAAACTGGAAATTCGGGTGCAGTGATAGCGAAGTATTGCAGAATAGAGCTCATAAGCTTGGTCTGTTGGTTCCTAACTATAGTCTAGGTCTCTAAGACAGCGACCCGGACTAGGTCGTGTCTTACCTAATTCCCTATAGTTATGGCTCTAATACCAATCTGTCACACCCCAACCGATGGCGGAATCATCGGGGCACGGCGCTGAGCGAAACAGATTGTTCAAAGAAATTCCATAACAACTATTATTACCGAATAGTTTAAATATCACGTCCCATACCGTGACCCATAAGATAAATTTAGTTATTACAGACATAGATATCCTTCAAACAAAACATGTTCCGACAACTCAGATTTAAGTACATAAATATAAATTGTCTTGGTTTCTAGACTCTTTCCTAGCCTCGATTTCACAGCAGATAGAGCAAGTAAGCATCCTAAACACCTGTCACATACGTTAAATTAAAGTCAATACATATAATGTAAAGGTGAGCATACAAGTTTGATAATAGCATATAGAGTTCGAATAGTTTACGCATAACCAGCACGTATACAGAGAGAAAGGATGCATGTTAATTATCGACATGGACCTATCGATACCAACGACTGTGGGTTGACTGTCCGAGACAGTTCGCAATACATGATTACCACCGTAATCCATGCAAGTAATTGTCCTTAACAACCCCCGTGAGAACGGGTGCTGAGTCCAAACTATATTACTACGTTGCTAAGGCCAGGTAGACAGCATTCCACGTGTAAACATAACAACAAGCATACATTTAGTCACGTAATACATGCAATCGGTTAGCGTTCAAATAGTTTGAATAGTGTGTTTGATTGTGATTTTGATAAGTAACGTATGTAACACCCAAAAGTGCTAAAGCAAAAAGGGATTCGAGTATACTCACAGTGATTGATTATGGATTGAAGGGAGCGCTGAGAGTAGGGTTAGCCTGAATAGTTCGATAGCATAACAATGAGTAACGTGGAAAATGTAAACAAGTGTGAATGGATCAAATAGCCTGGTCGGTCGAACAGTAGGTTCGATTGAACGAGCTGTTCGATCGGCTTGAAAGTCCGTTTGAACAGTCCTGTTCGATCGACCGGTAGGCTCGATCGGCTGGACCATTCGAGTGGATTGTCTCTTCCTCTGATGTGTTTGTGTGTGATGGTTTGAACTTTTGAAGTTTTTGTTGTAGTGTTTGAGAACACTGAAGTGTTCTTACCTTTCAGGTCGATCGATCGAACGGCCTGTTCGATCGGCCGGCTTAACCGATCGGTTAGGAACTTCAGGAGTAGTTCTCAGCAGGATGTCGCTCGATCGAACAGCCTGTTCGATCGGCTGGCATTCCATATTATGAACGAGTTGCAAAATCGATTAAGTGTTGAAGCATAGTATCTCATGATCCGAAGAGTAATGTTTACCAATCGAGTAGCATATTCGATCGAACATCACTTCGTCAATAGCATACTTCATGAAGTTTTGAAAAGTGTGGGACCATGTGCTAGCCGATCGGCTGGCCCGGCCGATCGGCTGGTATGTCCGATCGGCTGGGCTGTTCGTTCGAACAGCCTAGCCGTTCGGCCAGCATTTCTGACCTGGTCGGCCTTTCGTCTAACACTTGGCTGTTTGATTATTTGTCATGATTTTAAGGTATTTTGATAGCGAGTTAAACCGTAGAACGTGGGTTCTTACTTGCTTCACCGGTTCGGACAGGAATCACCCAAGTCCGGCCGGTGAACTGTTCGGAACGGTAGTTTAGCGTTTAACCCGAAATCGGTGAACCTTGTAGATAGAATCCGAATCTTGAACCTCTTGACTATTAGAATGATTAGTTAGTTGGTTCGAGTTCCGTTTCTATCGGTTTTAAGGTTTGAGTGCAAAAGAGTTGAAAGAAAGTTGGAAATCCTTCTTTCAATCCTTTTTACCATGAAAATGTTAAGATTCTTACAAATCTTAGTTTGTTTATGTGGAAATCGGTCAGATCTAAGCTATTCACGGTTGAATGAGGCCAAAGTGTGATGTTCTTCAAGAACACCATGATGACATCACCCAAGAACACTTAGATCTTGATGATTTCACGGTTGGAAATCAAGTTTTGAAAGATAGAAAGGTGTAGAATTGTGTAATGATAAAAAACGTACAAGAATTACAATGAAAACTTACCGGAGTTGAGAGAAATCTGAGAAAAAGTGAAGAATAAGGGCTGGTTCGGTCAGAGCTTTCCAAAAGTAGTAAGAGTGACAATGACAGGGCTATTTATAGGCTCCAAAAGAGGAAAGTGGTAGCCGATCGGCCAGGACCTCCGAATCGGCTGGGCTGCTCGATCGAACAGCATGTTCGATCGGCTAGCCTGTTCGATCGGTGATTCCTGTTCGATCAGGAATACCTTCTTGAGTGTTTCGCGACGATTTTCGATGTTTCGATTTCGATGGACGACGTTACGAATAAGATAGAGTTCCTAGTCAAAATACTTTCAGTCCCAACTACTATATCTAACATACAATCATCTATAAGTCACGTTTCGATGTCGGTTTTGATTGAGTTGATTGCATTTCGAGTTTCGATTGAACACCACACAAGACATAAAGTAAACATGCACAAGTAACACATAAGGCACACACACACATATAGCAATACCAAAATTCGCATAATTCGAGGTTCGAGTTTGATGATTGGTGAGTCGATTAACTTGATTATTGATTGATTAACTTTATCGCATTGTTACCTCCTACTATTCACAGTCGTAAATCGGTCGCATTGATTAAACATTCGGTCATTTTATTTAGACAGCACTTACTCCACATAATACAAAAAGCAAAAAGAAACATTAACAGTCAAAGAAGTCAAAGTTGACTTTGACTTTGACTTTGACATTCGAAAACACGGGGTGTTACAGTTCGTTAATTAAACGAACGAACATCTACGAACTTCCCGCCGAACGGTTCGCTGAACGTTCGGTTCGTTTACAGCCCTATTCCTAACAATCAAATGTTTAGAAATTAAATTCATCGAGCAAAAATCAAAGTGATAATGATATGACTGAGTTGCATTTACAATTCAACAATATTGTCGTTGCTATATATGATACACTAGGTTATAACCCCGTGTATTACACGGGTTAAGTAAATAAAATATCAAATAGTTAATAACAAAGATTTAACAATTATAAAACGATATTTTAAGACGCTTTTCTGATATCCGAACAAAATTTTGTGTCATGCGTGATCAAAACTTGTGATGTTTGTCAAGTTTATAAATATGAAAGCATTTGAACCATCGATCAGAAGACAAACTGTATCATCGACTTTCTCACGACGTGAACATACATTTAATAACCCAAGTTTTATTTAAATAACAGTCGTCTTAGTTTATTAGTTCTAAAAATATTGTTGAAATGTTTATATTAGGCATATAACAATTAGCCAATTAGATAAACTTATAGCTACAAAATAATATTTAAATTAATTAGATAAGTATAAATTATCGGTAATTATTAAATTATATAACTTTGAAAAATTTAAATATTTGGACTTGAGTTGCATCTTAAAAGGATGGTTGTTTTTGGATAAATTTATTAGTATGATAAATGTAGTTATTCTTCTTCTTGTATTTTAAATATATTAAATAAATAAATTATTTGTTAAGCAAGAAAAACGTTCCCTCCACTCTCGTTATGAAAATGCTTGATATTTGTTTAAATTATTAAGATATAATTTCAGACCTAGTAATTAATATAAATAAGAAAACCGTTCCCTCCACCCTCGTTATGAAAATGCTCGATATTTGTTTCAATTAGAGTTAATTACATAGTTAGTCCCTGTGGTTTGCACAAAATAACATACTTAGGTACTAATAGTTTAAAATCACCTTATAGGGTATTAACTTTTCATTTTGTACGTAACGTTTGGAGGTATTAACTTCTAGGGTATTAACATAGTTAGTCCTAGTCCATGTGGTTTGCACAAAATAACATACTTAGGTACTAATGAAATATGATTCTAAACCTTCAAATAACGTTAATACCTCCAAACGTTACAAAATGAAAAGTTAATACCCTAGAATGTGATTTTAAACTATTAGTACCTAAGTATGTTACTTTGTGCAAACCACAGGGACTAACTATGTAATTAACTCTTTCAGTTATTAAGATATAATTTCTAACCTAGTAATTAATATAAATAAATAATAAGATAATTTATGGAACTTTATCCGTAATTTTTTAAATGTTTGAAACATATATTAAATTTAATAATATAAATTAAATAATAATTATAGGGTAGATGGTCTAGAATAATGACAAGTGTCATTTTATTGGTTTCTTTTATTATAGTAGATAGATAGATTATATATAACTTATTGATACTCAATTGTTTCATAATTTATTATGTGTGCTCAAGAATAGGGCTGACAAATCGTGTCTTATCAGGTTTAACATGTATCTGATAACGCGAACAACACAAATTTTAAACATGAATACGACTCGTTTAATTACTTTATATCCAATGTCTATAAGACAGATGTATATTTTATGCACTTAGAAGGAGAAATAATGGATCCTAACTTTCAAATTTTGATTATTTTTAAAAACGTAAAAAATCACATGGTGTACCTTTCTGTTATCATGTCTTAGCAGATTACCTACAGGTTACCTATTGCCAACCCTACTCAAGAACCAGATTGGAGAAGAAAGCAGTCTAATCGACCGAAAAACATAGCCAACCAACAAACTCGACTAGCCGGACAAACAAAGGTTTACACGAGTTGTGCTTTTGTGCTCCATAGTCCACAATCCACACCCACCTATACCTTCTAAAGTCTAAACATCTAATAAAACTCATTAAGTCGTGCTTGTTAGACACACGGGTGTAATAATACAATCTGTCACGCTGACTCAAAACGCTTCTAATATTGTGTCCAACCTTTTACCATCTCTTGACAAGATAGGACATGACTCAGATGTCATTTCCCACTCCATGATCTAAACAAACAATGAACATTTTTTTTCAACATACCTTGGATTTCTCCATAGGACCATAACCACGAGGATTCAAGACTAATTCTGGATCAAAACTAATTCTGATTTAATATTGGGTTTGGGCCGGCAAGATAACGGACGAAAACAACCATTTTTTAAGACACCTCAAATGGGCTGGGTTGGTTAGTACAGGTTGACCCGCCAGTTCTTTTTTTTTTTCCTTCCTTTTTTTTCTTCTCTTACTTAATTGATTAAATATAACAACAATAACACTAAGGGGCTGTTTGGGGTTGAGTTTTGAAAATAGATTATGTGTTTTGAATAATCAGAATCAGATAATTAATTGTAGCAAAACGCGATGTTGAAAGATGGTGTTTGGATTTGATTATGTTGCTTGATATCACAATAATCAGATAATCAACTATTTGAGTGTTTTGCAAATATATATTAAAAAAATAAACAAGTGACAACCATTTTCTAAACGCAAATAATCAATTTTTGAAAAACTACGTTTTGTTGCAGTAGGGGGGGGGGGTTTGGAAAACTGCGTTTTGTAACTTTCTAAACGCAAATAATCAATTTTTTATTTTTTACCCAAACACTCAAAACTGATTATTTACGATTTCAAAACTCAATAATCTAAAAATCTCCTTCATAACTCAACCCCAAACACCCTCTAAAACAGAATTACACCTTTAAATCGGTGAATTTGAAAAAAGAAAAAAAAATTTTGGTGATCGCCATAACGCTCCGCTTGCGGTATGTACATATAATTATCCAAACATGCCCTTTGATTTACCCTTATTTCCGTTCCTGTTCTCAATTTTTGAAACTCAGTCTTTGTTCAACTAAAACCAAATCAACAAGCGCTTTAATATCATATACCGTTCTCCTTTCTTCAAAGGTCATTCATAAATCATAACCAAAACATCTTTAACATTTCACACTAAAGATTTTCATAATCAACATCCCGCTGCAACGCACGGGGTGGCGACAACTCACTTAATAATTATGATGTTAAGCCTGTTGAAAGATTGGTAAGTGGATATCAGCACAAAGGAACAAAAGATGCTTAGTTGGCATGGGAACTTTTGGTTTTGTACTTTTGTATGGTCAATTTGGTTCACTTGTCCTATGTGAGGTGTCATATGTGGCTCACAAGATTTCATAGAGGAAATGATGTGAATTGTATTAACAATTTATTATTTCCACTAAGAAGCTAGGTACTTTACCAATCAACCTATGAATCTTTCATATACATCAAGTGTCCAACTCTTGGAAAAAGATTAAGACCCATATTTAGCTATGACAAGATCCTTAAAGGTAGCTGTAATCGGTGCCGGTGTTGCTGGACTAGTCGTTGCTCGTGAGCTTCAAAGAGAATCTCTCCAAGTAGTGGTGTTCGAAAAGTCACACCAACTTGGAGGAACATGGGCCTATGATGCGCGAGTAGAGTCTGATCTATTGGGAATTGACCCAAACCGAGATGTTGTTCATTCATCTCTCTACAAATCGTTGAAAACAAATCTTCCACGTGAGCTCATGAGCTTCACTGATTTCAAGTTCGACGAAAAAGTATATGGCGGTCCGGGAATGTATACTGGGCACGAAGAAGTTCTAAAGTTCTTGAATGACTTTGCAAGGCATTTTGAACTCATAGAATTGATTCGGTTCAATACCTTGGTGACTCGAGTGGAGGTTGTTGACTTAGACATCACTGAGTTTGTTGTTGAGTCGAATACAAATGGGGTGAATTACGTGGAGATGTTCGATGCAGTTGTCGTATGTACCGGTCGCAACACTCAACCTCGTCTGGCAACTGATATTCCCGGTAAGGAAATATTACACCCTTTTTATTCCAAGATTTGTAGATAAATAAATATTCTTTTTAACACAAAGTGACATGTTTATTTTTGCTTAGTTTTATGGTTACAACTAATATATAAGTTCTTATTGATATAATTATCTACACACATATATTACAAAGAAGCTATAATATAAAAGCATGTGTCTATCATGACAATATTTTGTAATATTGGAGTAGGTATTAAGACATGGCCGAGAAAGCAAATGCATAGCCACAACTATCGTGTTCCTGAACCATTTCGAGATCAGGTTAGTGATAAATAAGGCTAATTCTAAAAAAATATGACCAATATGTTTATTTTTTTTATTTAGCATTAAACTTTTAACCAATTAAATAATGTTCAAGTTTTAATGATATGTTTATCACATCAACATTCATATAACTAATAATGATACGTGTTTCTAGGAATTCAATATTTAAAATGTGGTCTAAACTAATGTTTGAATTTCTATGGTTATGTATTATCAAATCAACATTCATATAAGTACTTATATTGTTTTCGGTAGTTAAGATTAACAATTAATATGAATTTTAAAATGACCAGATTGTAGTTGTAATTGGGAATGGACCCAGTGCAGTAGACATATCAAGAGAAATAGCAATGGTTGCCAAAGAAGTTCATATGTCCTCAAGATCTCCACTTGTTAAAGTCGCAAAATCAGATAAATTCAACAATATGTGGCAGCATTCCAAGGTATGATATTAACTTACTATTGAAGTGTTTTCAGAACCTTATAATGCATGATTTTAGGTTTCATCTTTACTACTATAATATATAATATTATATTCATAGTATAATTTGAACAAAGTTTTGTGGTAGATTGTCTATGAGGGTTATATCTTTTGATTATGTTAGTGAAGGTTCAGGCCCGACCTACGGGGTGTGCGGCCGCACAGACGCCAGTGCCCAAAATAAAATTTTCCCTGTTTAAATATACATATATAATATATATAGACCAAATAAAGCAAAAACGTTGATACAAGTTAGATGGTTAAGCCCTCACATGGCTATAGGAGAGATGCAAGTTCAAACATAGGGTCTCCAAAAACTTTTTACGTCCTTTTGTTAAGTAGTGGTGGATGCAAGGTGTAAGTAGGGACAACTTTTTAGCCTGATATTTACTAAATTGGCCAACTAGTAAATTGTAATGCATGTTGTTGCGGTGTTCTTAAATATTTTTGAAACCGGTTAATCTCTTAACATCTCATACATAGTTAGATAGTTAGAATAAATTATTACTTAGCGGTTACAAACTACAAGGGCTGAAGTTGACAAAATGGAAGATGGTAACTACCATCATTAAACCGAAAGGGTGTGTCCACCCTCACAACACTTCCGAATCGGTGCAAGGCAAGACCAAGGAGGAGACACACCGGTTGGAGCGAACGGACAAGATTCATCACACCTCTTCAAGGATTGATCATAACCACACATCCAAGAGACATGACTTTTCACGAAGGGACGTGTCTGTTCATTCGTACCCGTAGAAAACTATAAATAGGATCAAGTAGTTTCATTTGTAATCACTTTACTCATTCGATTTGTATATACATTCATTCGGTTATTACAAGTTATTGTTATTTAAGTTTGTTAATCACGCTCATTTAGAGATCAAGATCCAGTTCGGCCCAACAAATTGGTATCAGAGCGTCAGGCTCTAAGCGTGGGAATCGCAAGGCATCGCAGGGAATTCGCGATCAGGTTTCATTTTCCGTTTAAATTCGCAAAAGTTCATTTCAGAATTTTTTATTCTCGGTTCTAGTATAATCGGTTGAACCGAAGGGTTAGGAATCTAGGGTTTTGTTTTGATTCCGGGGTTTAGTGCGAATTAGATTATTTGGTTGTTACACGATTCGGGTAATCGTGGGGTTTGTTGAGATCTATTAAAACCAAGAAAAGTTTAGTAAAAGTGAAGATTATTCGGCAGGAAGATATGTCAGGAACATCCGGACAAAATCCGATAATAATACAAAAAGATGGAAATTCTCTTTCCCAGTTTCAGTGTCCGATTCTGAAACCAACAAACTATACGGTTTGGGCTATTCATATCAAGACGATTCTTGAAGCGAATGGTTTGTGGGAAACGATTGAACCGGCAGAAAATGCAACGGTAGACACTAAGTGATGTGGGCCCAAGTGTGGAAGAGCGGGCCATAGTCACCTAATTCGCGGTTCGCTCCGGTTCGAGTACGCGGTTCGGGTTCGCAATTCGCTAGATGGCACGAATTCGGTACGGAGGGGGGTAGGTTCATTTCGGTACGATCCGATACGCTATTCCGGTACGGTGTACCATTTATAATGTTAAGTTTATATTTTATGTGTATAAACTTATAGTTTGAAGACCAAATGTAAACTAGTGCATATAGAGGGGGTTAAACGTTAAAATAAACAAACTAGTTTTACACTTTATATGTAAAAGTTTAGAGTTTTAAGGACTAAAATTAAAGTAGTAAAACATAGAGGGGTTAAATGTTAAAAAGTTTAGAAAACTTATTAACCTAAAGCTGAAACGCCGCAGCCACTATTCTCCTTCTTCATCGTTTCCAGCCAATATTGCAGCACCAATTGAAGCTCTGAAACACGAATTGGAACGACGAATCAAACCCTAAATTCGCGAATTGATAACGAACTGGGTCGTATACGAATTCCGTATGGTACGAAACGTACCAATTCGAAATTCGTGCTATTTTAGGCGAATTCTGTGACTATGGAGCGGGCTATTATGTACTTGGAGGCCCAAGACCGCGTAAGAAAAGGGCCTTCACTAAAATGGCTCTAACTTGGGCTATGGGGGTCCGTTTGGGACGTGCGACCAGGCGATTCGAAGGCGAGAACGAGCTCCATCTTGCTACAAACCGCCTACGGCGGTAGGCGGTTTGGGTCATCTTCCGGGCCAAAAAACGCTTATTTCTATTACTTATTTGCATTTTTATGTTTTTTGAACTATTTTGGGCTTTTTGTTTTAGGCCGTGTGTTTGGCCCGTTATCTTTTTTAGGCCCGTTTCGAATTTCAGTCTTTATTTATATGTTGCTAAAGCTAATGAGAAGTTCAGAATTGAATTTTGAGAAAACTGATTTTTCACTTCAAATTCCGTGGCCTTTGGGGTTACAATTTGGGGGTTGGGGAAGAGCTACACGGGTATTCGTAGAATCAACGTGTAATCTTCATTTTTTTCGTTTCACGCGCTGCATCACTAAGAAAGATAAGTCTGCAATTGCATATCTGTTTCAAGCAATACCAGAAGATGTTGTATTGCAAGTTGCAAGTTGTAAAACTGCAAAGGAAATTTGGGATAATTTAAAGGTGAGACACGTTGGTGTTGATCGGGTACAAAAGGCGCGTATGCACACGCTGTTATCAGAATTTGAATTATTGCAAATGAAGGATGACGACACTATTGATTCATTTACCGCAAAGATTAATAGTATCGTTACCCGAGCAACTGAAGTAGGAACGACATTGAGTCAACCGAGTCTAGTACGCAAACTCCTAAATGGCGTACCGGATAAGTTTACTCAAATCGTTGCCTCCATGGAACAATACTCCGATCTAGAAACCATGACGCTAGAAGAAGCGGTCGGAAGACTAAAGACGTATAAAGAACGACTCAAGTTAAAGAAAGGAAATCAAGGAGAAAGCCAAGATAGGCTTATGTTCACACATCATGATAACAACAGAGGGAGACAATCTGGAAACCGCGGACGTGGTAGGTTTAACCAAACGCGTGGAAATTGGCGAAACAACGGAAATAGGCAAAGTCCCAAAAACGAAGGATCCACATCTAGACCTAGAAATGCAAATTCTAGAAATTGGAGGAAGTTTGCAAGAACCGACCTAAGTAAGATCCAATGTTTTAAGTGTCAGAAGTTTGGACACTTCAAGAAGGACTGTTCTGAGAAAGACGAAGTACAAGAACATTCAAACCTTGTCGAGGAAGACGAAGCACCCGTATTGCTAATGGCAATACAAGAAGAAAATGTTCAAGAAAGGGCTCTGCTAAACGAGGAACGTATAAAACCAACCAGTTACGCCTCAGAAGATAAAAATCTATGGTACTTAGACAACGGGGCTAGCAACCACATGACAGGAGTGCGAAGTCACTTCAAGGAGTTAGATGAAACGGTGACAGGACAAGTACGATTTGGTGATGGGTCAGACGTAGAAATTAAAGGCAAAGATTCAATACTACTAGAATGTCTAAACCAAGAACAAAAGATTGTTTCACAAGTGTACTACATTCCAAGTCTGAAAAGCAATATATTGAGCCTCGGACAAGTTACAGAAATCGGTTGCAAAGTGGTTATGGACGGAGATCTACTCACTATCCGAGATCGAAATAGAAAGCTACTAATGCGAGTCAAGAGATTGAAGAACAGGCTGTACAAAGTCAAACTAAAGACTGGAAGACCAATCTGCTTACTATCAAAGACCGAAGACATAGCATGGTTATGGCACGCAAGGTTAGGCCATTTACACTTCGACGCTATTAAGGAAATGACTCGTAAGAACTTGGTACATGGAGTTCCCCAAATAAGTCATGCTAGTCAGGTCTGTGACGCATGCTTATTAGGGAAGCATAGTAGGGCACCATTTCCAAATCAGGCGAAGTTCAGATCTTTAAAACCTCTGGACTTAGTCTATGGGGATTTGTGTGGTCCTATAACTCCACCAACACATGCTGGGAAGAAGTATATATTCTTACTTGTAGAAGACTGTACTCGCTACATGTGGGCATATTTACTAACTTCCAAGGATCAAGCATTCGAAACATTTAAGGAGTTCAAAGAAAAGGTGGAAAAGGAAGCGCAGACCAAGTTAAAAATGCTAAGGACGGGTAGAGGAGGTGAATTCACATCGGCTGAATTCAACAAGTATTGCAAAACCAACGGCATAGCAAGACAGCTTACAACACCATATTCCCCACAACAAAATGGAGTAGTAGAAAGGCGGAACAGGACGATGTTATCCACTACTCGCAGTATGCTAAAGGCAATGAACATGCCACAGAACTTTTGGGGTGAAGCAATACGACACATAATATATGTACTAAACAGGGTTCCAACAAAAGCCCTGGTGAACAAGACACCATATGAAGCACTAAAAGGAAGAAAGCCAAATCTGGAACACTTGAAGGTTTTTGGCTGCACTGCTTACGCTAAGGTACTACCACTTCAACAAAAGAAGTTAGATGATAGAAGTGCACCTATGGTTTACCTTGGAATAGAAGAAGGATCAAAGGCATACAGATTATATGATCCGGCAAAGAACAAGATATGTGTCAGTAGAGATGTAAAGTTCATGGAAGGTCAACCATGGAACTGGAATAGTTATATGGAAACGGTAGATTCAGGGAATCCTGAATGGACAAACTTTGTCATTCAAGAAGATGACAAACCATCAGAATTAGAAGAAAATGAACCAAGTAGTCCTGACAGTGGCGGGCCACATCATGACGATTCAAGAATATATCAGACAGAAGAACAAGACTCCTATGTAACCCCGCCATCACATTCGTACAATCAGAACTCAGCAGGAAGTTCAAGCAGTTTATCAAGTGGAGGTCCATCTACCTCTGAAAGTACAACAGAGAGTATCAGTGACACTCCAGTAAGACTAAGAAGTCTCGAAAACCTGTATGAAGAGACAGAAGAAATTCAAATAGATCCACATGAGTTATTCCTCGCTGAAGAAGAACCAAGGAATTACAAGGAAGCATCTAGTGACAAAAAATGGATTGAAGCAATGAAGGCTGAGTTAGACTCAATAAACAAGAATAACACTTGGAAATTGACAGAATTACCAAGTGGTCACAAGGCAATAGGCTTAAAGTGGGTATTCAAGACTAAGAAAGATGCAAACGGAAATATTGTCAGATACAAGGCAAGGCTAGTTGCAAAAGGATATGTCCAGCAACACAGAATAGACTTTGACGAAGTCTTTGCACCAGTAGCACGTATGGAAACAGTACGACTAATGTTGGCTTTAGCAGCATATCAAGGTTGGGAGGTACATCATTTAGATGTGAAATCTGCATTCTTGCACGGAGACCTCAAGGAGGAAGTCTATGTATCACAACCAGAAGGATTTATAAAGCCAGGAAATGAAGGAAAGGTTTACAGACTATCAAAAGCACTGTATGGACCGAGACAAGCACCAAGAGCTTGGAATACGAAGTTAGATCAAACCCTAAAGTCACTTAACTTCAAGAAGTGCACTTTAGAGAACGCAATCTATACAAGAACAAGTGAAGCTTCTACGCTAATAGTTGGAGTCTATGTTGATGACTTGATAGTCACTGGAACATCAAAGAAGGAGATAGATGTTTTCAAATCTCAGATGAAGAACAAATTTGATATGAGCGATCTAGGATTGCTAGCATACTATCTGGGAATAGAAGTAATTCAAGCAGGGGGTGAGATAGGCATCAAGCAGACAGGATATATCAACAAGATACTCAAAGACGCCGATATGTTATCCTGCAATGACACAAAGACTCCCATGACTCCAGGAACTCAATTAACAAAGACTGAAGAAGGAGATCTAGTAGATGCAACACATTACAGAAGCCTGATAGGTTCTCTCAGGTACTTATTGCATACAAGGCCAGATCTATGTTACCCAGTCAGTCTACTTAGTAGATTCATGCAAGAACCAAAAGAACAACACTTGAAAGCAGTAAAGCAAATACTACGTTACATCAAAGGAACTAAACAGCATGGAATCATCTACAAGAAGCAAGGAGGATGTAAGATCACAGGTTATAGTGATAGTAGTTTTGGAGTTAATACAGACAAAGGAAAAGGAACAACTGGTCTAGTATTCTACTTTGGAGAATCACCTATAACCTGGTGTACACAGAAGCAACAGACAGTGGCACTATCATCATGCGAATCAGAATTCATGGCAGCCACTGCAGCAGCATGTCAAGCACTATGGCTTAAAAGATTGTTAAGTGAAATCACAGGCTGGAAGGAAGAGAAGATAACACTCAGAGTAGATAATGTTTCAGCAATAGCACTCATGAGAAATCCAGTCTTTCATGGAAGAAGCAAGCATATTGATACACGCTATCACTTCATAAGAGAATGTGTGGAAAACGAGGATATCACTGTGGAACACATAAGTGGAGAACTACAACGAGCAGATATACTAACAAAGGCACTAGCAAGGATCAAGTTTGCTACAATGAGGGAACTGCTTGGAATTCAAGATTTAAAGCAACTTATGGATGTTTGAGATTAAGGGGGTGAATGAAACCGGTTAATCTCTTAACATCTCATACATAGTTAGATAGTTAGAATAAATTATTACTTAGCGGTTACAAACTACAAGGGCTGAAGTTGACAAAATGGAAGATGGTAACTACCATCATTAAACCGAAAGGGTGTGTCCACCCTCACAACACTTCCGAATCGGTGCAAGGCAAGACCAAGGAGGAGACACACCGGTTGGAGCGAACGAACAAGATTCATCACACCTCTTCAAGGATTGATCATAACCACACATCCAAGAGACATGACTTTTCACGAAGAGACGTGTCTATTCATTCGTACCCGTAGAAAACTATAAATAGGATCAAGTAGTTTCATTTGTAATCACTTTACTCCTTCGATTTGTATATACATTCATTCGGTTATTACAAGTTATTGTTATTCAAGTTTGTTAATCACGCTCATTTAGAGATCAAGATCCAGTTCGGGCCAACAATTTTTACGTTAAAACGTAGTCCAATTAAAAAACATACAAAAAAATAAGAAGGAACACATATTATATTTGACCCGACTCATTTCCGGAATGGTTTTTTACGTCAAAACGTAGGCCAACCGAAAACGTACATAATAATAAGCCTAAGAACATATTATATTTGACCTGACTTAGAAACGTAAATCAACTTAAATTGATACTGACATGTATATAAAAAAAACGTAAAACTCGATTACAAAGTCTTTAAAAAGTTAAGGGGTTGTAACTATTAATGCTAAAAGTTAAAAAAAAACAAAAAGACAAAAAAAAGGTCAAAGTTCTATTTATGAAAGTTGGTAATTGTATTATAGATAATGTTTGTTTTTTTTAAATGGGGACACTATTTTTAAATGAATAGGAACCCATATACTCTAGTAAAAAGAAGCATTTTAATTGAAGATGGCAATTTTTTTCTCACTTAAAGTTTTGATCAAATTTAGCTTAGAGCCAATATTGGTCTTTTGTCTGAATGTATCTTATTTGTGGAAGAAAAAGGTAAATTGTATTAGTGTTTGGTGAAGATGATAATATATATAGACTACGTCCGTACTATGCTTTAGAAATTCATATGATTGTTTTATATAATTAACAGATAAACTGTGTTAGTGAAGATGGTTGGGTAACATTTCAAGACGGATTCTCTATAGATGCAGATATTATATTACATTGCACCGGGTACGTCCAAATGCTACAAACACATAACCAGAAAATCAAGGGTACAAATTTCATAATAATAAAGTATAAACTTTAAACAGTCATATTGCTTCACATTTAGGTACAAATTCCATCTTCCATTTCTTAGAACAAATGGCATTGTAAGTGTTGAAGACAAACGTATTGGACCTCTTTACAAACATGTTTTCCCCCCACGACTTGCTCCGGGACTCTCCTTTGTTGGAATACTTGAAAGGGTAAGTTTAATTAATATATATTAATTCTGTTGAAATACATTCATATGATGGAGTAGCTAACAGCACTTTGTAACTGTAGACCTTTCCATTTATAATAATGGAGTGCCAATCAAGATGGATAGCACACGCGTTATCGGCTAAGGTTTCTTTGCCATCGGAAGACGAAATGTTGAGTGAAGTCCTAAAATATTACGAAGAAATGAAAGAAAAAGGCCTTCCAGAACACTCAACTCATCAACTTGGATTTCAGGTTTTTTTTTTTTTTGTTAAAAGTTGTTATAAATTACTTTTTAGAGTCAATCTTTATCTTTATAACATATATAGAAGTAACAGTTGGACATCAAACGATTGCAGCTTGATTATATAGATTGGATGTGGGCACAAACCGGAATGGTTATGGAGAAGAACATAAGAAACATGATTGAATACTGGATTTATTGTCTAATGACAGCTGGTATAGATGGGTATATGGATTTGTTCTCCCAGAAATATGGGATATACTAAATGGATTTTTACACTAAGCCTTTGTTTATGTTTCAAACTAATTGACTAGAGAAAAAATGTAACAAAAACGACTTATCATAACTTTCGCTTCACTTCTAAACTTCAACTCCATATTACGATCAAATTTTCTTCCACATGTGTTTTACTTTCTACTTCGAAGATCTATCACAGGTATGAGTAGTAAAACCGGCCCTTAGGATATGCACGCTACAACAAAACCGTTCAGAAATTTGCGTTGAATGACAAGGCAACGACTCAAAAGTGATGATCTGTATATAACGTTAGGTACAATTTTTTAGTTTAAAAAAGAGAAGTTTTCAAGCCATCAATGTTATATTCTACCTAGCGTATTTCTTAATTACGTTCATAGATAACTAACAGGTTCATTACATTTGAAGGTTTGTTACTAACTAATGCAATAATCTAATTTTGTTGAATATCACAAATGTGTTGCATCAGAATAAATGACTTTCAAATCATTGGGGTACCATTTTTTTTTGTTTTATTCATCAACCAATTAATATCTGAATTTTGATCTAACCTTATTGAAACTGCATTCATGTATTATGTATTCCAAATTAATTTGGGCTTGGTTGCTACAAAAAAATCCTACTCCTCTAGACTTGACCCATTTAGGAGTGCTAAAGTAGATATGGACCGGATTCGTTCATCGTCACCGTCTGCAGAGAACAACCGTTAGTCTCGCCACTGCATAAACAAGGGGTTTCTCTTTCTATGACCAGAGTTTGACGTGATTGATTTATATGGGTATAAGCCATAACGATGCATTCTTGGAGAAACACAGGATATGATTGAAAGATTCATTTATTCAAGTGTTTGCTTTGTGTTAAAACTTGTTAAACCTTATAAACAAGTGTTGTCTTATGCAAAAAGATTTGAATGTATGCATCCTATGTCCTAGGTGACCAATAGAAAAAATGTTTGTCAAGCATGCTAAATGAGATATTGTTATTAAACATGTCTCAAACAATTAGTCAAACAAAAAATGTACTCATATTCAGGGTACTAAATGTTGGGGAACCGAATCATTTGCAGCGGAAGGTTTGGGTAGATTTGAATTAACAGACATGATTTCTAATGCGGGAATGTGCAGAAAATAATGGATGAACAAAATATGCAGAATGTGAACGGTTGAGTGGACAATTTCGTTTGAAAGAAATGTCTTGATACCGGAACATGTTGCCGGTAAACAAACATATATACTTCAGGTTTTTTGGCGGTTGATTTGGCGGGAAACTGCTCTAGCAGTTATTTGAAAATTCACCCGCTTATCAACCGAGTTACATAAGCTATCCACATGATTCGAGTACATATCATATAATACTTATACATAAAACATAATTAAGTTTAACATTGTTCTAACATAATCCCCCTTAAACTAGATTATGTTTTGTTGCATTCATCACGACGCTGTAATTGGCTTTATCCACAGCTTTACGGGCTTCATTGAAGTTGAACCGGCGGCGTTTCTTGTGCAGGTTCCAAGATCCTTCCCAATTGTTTCCGGCATAAAGAGCATAATGCTCTGTTGCAGCTTCCTCCGGTACCGAATCTGCACTCCTTCTTCTTTCTTGTCCATCGCCGGCGATTGAGCTTTCACCTTCATTTATCATCTCTTTATCATACACCTTTTCTTGGATAGATTTGAACCTGTAATAGTATATCAAGACATCCAAATACATGGCATAAACGATTCTTATAAAGTCTCCGTCTTGATATTCGAAACCTAAATCTTTTGCTATTGCCGGCCATAAGTTGTCGATTGTGACACTTCGGTAGCCTCCGTCTCTTTCCACCATTACATACAAGCCAAGCAGATCAATCCTCCTTTCATCAGACACCAATTGGCCTTGAAGATATTCCCATCTTCTCGTTTAAGAACCAACCCACCATTTCTTCGAATTTCTTTTCAAGATCATACTTATACTTGAACACGAAATCTCGGTCATCAGTCATATCTAGCAAAGCTTTGCAGTCCGCAAAGTCATGAAATTCTAATGCCCTTATGATCATCCGACTCCAATCATTTTCATCATCATTTGAAACATTTAATGTTTAAAATATGAATTCAAATAGTTATCTTTGAATTCGTCATTCACCGAACACAGATCCATCAGTCTCTGTTTTTCACTTAAACCCAATTCTTCTTCTTTAGTTAACCCACTCACGTCATTTACCGTGTTTACTACCGGAGATGAAAACATTGGGAAAATCTTACACGTGTCACCGGATTTCCTGACAGTAAAGCCTTGAAGCGTTAATTGATCAAGGCTCAGAACATTCCGGTCAAGTTCCGGTGAATAGAACACGCTTTGTATTCTCAGTGTATCCTTCCCATATTTCATTTCAACAGACCCCACCCCTCGTATGAACAGGAAATTGTTCCTTCCTGATCTTGTTTCAACACCCATCATGTGTTTTACCCGTTTGAAAACATTAAGATTACCCGCGAAATGATGATTGAACGTTGGATTTACGTACCAGATGTCTCCCCATTGTCGACCCTCAGTCCCGGTGACAATCATTTCGTTCTGGCAGTGAACATCATCTTCCTGTCTTCTGATTCCGACGTCGATTGCCTGCTTGATCAGTTGCGTCGCTTTGTCATTTTCTTTGGCCTTGCACATGTAGATTTGGTGGCCCAGTTGATGGCAGTAGTAGCAAAGTCTCACACGAGGGATCCGTCTTTCTTTCTCGTTCTTCTCGTCAACACAGTGTTGTCATGGCATGGTGGTTGAACTCGATTTGATTTCAGCACGCTTCCCTGTAGTGGCTCTGATACCACTATGTTGGGAAACCGAATCATTTGCAGCGGAAGGTTTGGGTAGATTCGAATTAACAGACATGATTTCTAATGCGGGAATGTGCAGAAAATAATGGATGAACAAAATATGCAGAATGTGAACGGTTGAGTGGACAATTTCGTTTGAAAGAAATGTCTTGATACCGGAACCTGTTGCCGGTAAACAAACATATATGCTTCAGGTTTTTTTGGCGGTTGATTTAGCGGGAAACTGCTCCGGCAGTTATTTGAAAATTCACCCGCTTATCAACCGAGTTACATAAGCTATCCACATGATTCGAGTACATATCATATAATACCAATACATAAAACATAATTACGTTTTGTTGGCTTCAACCCAAATAAAAGCACAAAAAATAAAGATGAAGTGAAGGAATGCTGTAATCTTAGAACAAATAGAATGGACCCAAATAAATTAAATTTATTAAACCCTTAACTTACATGCATGAAACCTACGACCATTTATATAGAATAAACAAAACATCCTATCCTACCCATACTAGAATTAATTTACTTGCATGACACTTAAACTACATTAATCCTAAACCTACCATAATTCAAAGCCTACAAACTAGGAATGCAAAAACTAAATGATAAACATACTAACTGACTCGATAAGCATTCAAACAACTAATTAAAAACTAAATCCATCTTGCTACTTTTAACCCTCCATCTTTCTTCACTTTTTATTTTAGGATTATAACCTTCAAGTTTAACATTGTTCTAACACTAAAGTCATAGATTGCACTATGTTTCAACTAGATGAAAAATTTTACAACTAAAAGTAATCCCGTTCAAACTTACAATATCAGCCTGTATTCAAATCAGGAGAATTCGCATCTGAAATAAATGGCAAATTATCATTTCTCTTTTACGTCTGCCTGATAAGGTACCAAACCACGAAACTTATTATATGAATTAGCACCAAATATAATATTGAATTGCCACCAGAACAGCTTTTCGCAGCTTCTTTTCTCAGTAATCGTGTTCAAATCTTATACTTCAACTATAAATGTCATTTAAGGCATATGTGACTGAGTGAATCCAATATCCGTTTCCTCCTAGAGGATACTTTACAAATAGTCAACCATTGAATCTTTCAAATTCATCAAGTGTCCAACTCTTGGAAAAAAGATTAAGACCCATATTTAGCTATGACAAGATCCTTAAAGGTAGGTATAATCGGTGGCGGTGTTGCCATGCTAGTCGCTGCTCGTGACCTTCAAAGAGAATCCCCCTAAGTAGTGGTGTTTGAAAAGTCACACCAACTTGGCGGAACATGGGCCTATGATGCACGAGTGGAGTCTGATCTATTGGGAATAGACCCATATAGAGATGTTCATTCACCTACCTACAAATCCTTGAAAACAAATCTTCCACATGAATTCATGAGCTTCACTGATTTCAAATTTAGTGAAAAAGTGTACGGCGATCCGAGGAAGTATCCAGGGCACGAAGAAGTACTAAAGTTCTTGACAGACCTTGCAACTCATTTTGAACTCACAGAATTGATTAGGTTCAATACCTTAGTGACCCATGTGGCGGAGGTTTTTGAGTCAGACATCATTGAGTTTGTTGTTGAGTCGAATATGAATGGGGTGATATCCGTGGAGGTGTTGGATGCAGTTGTCGTATGCAATGGTCACGACGCTCAACCTCGGCTGGCAACTGATATTCCCGCTAAAAAAATATTGAACCCTTTTTATTCCAAGATATATCAATTACCAAGACATACATATTTAACTTAAAATACATGTGTATCTTTGAAAGGTATTAATTTTTTGCTTTCACGTTATGTTTTTATTGAACCCTATTAGTCATCCTTTTATTTATTTTTTTGCATTAAACTTTGAAGCTATCTGATAACGCTTACCAACTTGCTTAACGAAATAAGTCTTTTTGAAATTTCACAACAAAAGGTCATATGTACATGCAGCTTATATCATGTACAAGCGTTTATTATGAGATGAGTAAATTACAAGTTTTGTCCTTTATGTTTGTCCCAAATTTCAGGCGCTGTCCTTTACTTTTAAAATTGATGAGTTTTGTCCTTAACGTTTCAAAATCCTGCATATTATGTCCTTTGGGCCTAACCCAGTTAAATTTTAATGTTAAATCTAGTCACATAGACCCCATATGAGGGTAAATTTGTCTTTTTACCCTTTGAATAAAAATATTAAATATATATTTATAAAGCTTTGTTTCTCCACTCACTCACTCTCCCTCACCTCTCTCTCTCTATATCATTCTCTCTCTAAATACACCACCTGCCACTACCATCTGTCACCCACAAGCACCGCATTGTACCACCTCTTTCTACCACCCACCCTCACTAACCTACCCTCTCTCTATCCATTGCCCACCACCACAACTCCGAACCCCCAAACAAACTGAAAAGTCAACATCACCGCCACATCCAGCAATCGCCCTGACCCAGAACCGCCGCCACATGACTTTCCGGCGATTTAACTCGACTTCAACAACAACCAGCAGATCTGACCCGATCCGTCTCCCACAACCACTCTTTTCAACCCAGAATATGCAAAAATGATCATTAAGACCATAAATCCATATGGTTAAACAACCTAAAGATGCAAGCTTGAAGCTTTGTATAATTGTATCTAAATGAACACCGTGAAATGTGTGTTTGTGTGAGCTGACCAGAGAGATATTTATACATAATTACATGATACCTAAATCATGAGAAGATAGCACCTGGTGACATTGAGGAACAATGAAAGTGAGAGTAACACTAAGAACAAAATCTTAATCTCCATAATTAGCTAGATAAACAGATTGTAGTATCAGCTCTGTCTAATGAATAGCATGAAAAAGATCTTCTTGGGGAAACTTATAGCAATCAGGTGATTGACGATTCTTCATCCATCAACTTAACTTTAACTTGTAAAATATAGATTGGTCGACATCGTGGTCGATTGACGACCCGTTAGGGTTCGTTGTTAATTGTGAGTTTTGTTGTGTGGAATGTGTAATTGATTGCTTTGATTTGACGCTATGATGAGTTGATGAAGATGAAGGATATGATTATTGTGAGAATTGGGTTGGGAATTTTGTTGCAGACAATTGATTTTGGAATTTGGGTTTGGGGTTGAGTGGGGTTGAAGATGAATCAGGGGGTTTTAAAGGGGGAATACACAAGTGGGAGGTGAAATCACCGTTCTACCCTCATATGCAGTGCACATGACATAATTTAACTGAAAATTATAACTGGGTTTGTCACAAAGGACATAACGTGCAGCATTTTCAAACATTAAGGACAAAAGTCATCAATTTTAAAGGTAAAGGACAGCGCCTGAAATTTGGGACAAACATAAAGGACAAAACTTGTAATTTACTCTTATGAGATTTTAAATGACTAGATTGTAGACATATCAAAAGAAATAGCTATATATGGTTGCCAAAGAAGTTCACGTGTCCTCAAGATCTCCTCTTGTTAAGGTCGGAAAATCAGATACATTCAACAATATGTGGCAGCATTCCAAGGTAATGTTAATTAGGTATTGAAGTTTTTTTTTTCTAATTAATAATGCATGATTATAGGTTACACCCACCTCCAAAGCCTCTCTCGTCCGGACTTGGCGATGTTGGTGCTCTTAAACCTAAAGTTTTGACAAAATGCATTCTTTATCTATACTGAAAATTATGTATACATTTTTATCTACACTGAAAATTATGTGTGTTACAATAACTACACTTGTTATTATGTTCATTAAATATTTTTATTACAGATTACACCCTTACAATTGACTAACTCATGTTAAAGTTTCAATTCCAAACATCGTGTAACATTGTCTACATATATGTAACTAAATACGAGAACTTCCATAACTAAAGAAAAGACGAAAATGAAAACTGTTTGGAAGAATGCAACCAACAAAAGTTTCAATTTCATATTGCTATTCTCCATGTGAATTAAAAAATGTTCACCAAGCTATAAAGATAAGCTAAATCTACCGACTTGTTCATGAATATTATCATAAAAGCAATCATAAAAAGCTTCTCAGATTTAACATCATGAATCACTCTGAAGAGTAAGAGATACATGATTTAGGATACAAGTTCCGCTCTGAGCATATCCTTCTATGACGAAGATGATGAAACTCCGTATCATCTACCAACGGACCAGAACGATACCCCGAATAAGAGGTGGATGATGATGACCAGTACTTTGTTTTTGAGTAATGAAACTCCATCGCAGGTTTGCCTAAAAAGGTGGTCAAAACAACTTTTATAAGACTAAACAATGCCTTAAAACATAATTACAAAAGCAATAATAAAATATAATGATGTGGACGAGTCAATTAAAAAACTTAAAATTGCTATACCTTTATCAAACTCCACATAATGTTCAAAAACATTAAAGTTCATTTTGGCAACCTGTACCATCAGCTTAGCTTCAAACTCCTCATCCAAAAATGCTTCCATCTCCTCCTCGAAAGATTTAGATAACTGGTGCTCCTTCTCATCACCGACAGTTGAAGTTGGAACACGTTTCTTTGTTACTCGCCCCTGAGAAATGTCATCAGAAGGTTTCTTCCTAATTTTATCCTTTCGGCCTAAAAAAGACGGTCAAAATAGGTCAAAATGGTATGTATTTTAATTTTTATATGAAAAATCAATGCATAAATTAATTCCAAGTTTTTTATTTTATCAAAAAATACGATATTTTTTACATTTATATTTCATCTAGATATGCTTCTTTTTTCAATCCTGGAACAAAACTTAAATAAAAATTGCAAACAAATTCTCTTTATCTCTTGGTACTTGGTCGCTAAACACCATATAGTACCAATTGGGCACTTCGCTAAAGGCCCGAAACTTGCAAAAAAGTCTCTTTATCTCTTGGTATTTGGTCGCTAAATGCCATAGCGACCGCTATCGCGAATAGCGTGGCGAGGTGAGACATGGTCGCTATATGGTGTATAGCGCTGAATAGCGTGAAAATAACGGATTCCCACGACGACTTCCGGCCGGAAACCTGCAATTTCTGCCGGAAACCTGTTGGAAACCTGCTGGAAACTATGAAGAAGAAGAGCGGTTGCGTTTTTGTTGCGTTTGAGCCTTTCTAGGGTTAAATAAGTTTATGGATTTTAACATTTAACCCCTCTATCTTTCATTATGTTACATTTAGTCATTAAAACTTGTAAAATTTACATAAAAAGTGTAAAATTAGTTTGTGTACTTTAACATTTAACCCCACCCCCCCCCCTATTTTCACTAGCTTACGTTTGGTCCTTAAACTTATACATTTATACATAAAAGGTATAAGACTAACATTATATATATAAAAATTATATAGATAGCTATTTTTTATTTCTTAAAATTTAACTACCTTATCTCTTAACACGAAATAGCGGGCACTATTTCATCGCTAAACACTAAATATATGGCGCTATTTTATCGCTATCGCTACGTAACATATAGATACGTGTCGCTATTCGCTATCGATAACTATGTTAATAGGAAATATTTGGTGGTTCTAAATTTTTATTGTTTGATATCCCTATATTACCCTTTTTAGATAATATAACATCCTTAAAACTTCTGGATTATTACTAAAATGTCACCTTTAATATTAGCCCTTATCAAAGTATTCAATGGTCTAGATGTGTTCTGCAAATTCTGAAAATATATAGAGTTCTGAAATGATCTTTACACTATATATATATATATATATGTGTGTGTGTGTGTATGTGTGTGTGAAATTATTAATCATTAATAGTAATATAAAAAATCGTAACCACCAGCAATTTAGGAAGTCCAGCAACGTACCTCCAGACTCCAACAATATAGGAACAACTAGCGAATTTGGATTTAGGAAGCGGAAGTCCAGCGATTTCTAGATTTAGGTTTAATTTTCTTGACTGATGAACCCACCCCGGCGAATGAAGACTTTAAACCCCGATTTATGTTTAATTTTGGGTTTGGCCTTTAGTTTTGGGTTTATTTCAAACAAAATGTGGGCTTTTGTGCTGAAATAAAAAAAAACCCGCTAAAAGAAGTGCTACGGCCCCTCTACGGGTTTCAAGATAGCGGTTTGCGCCGCTAATAGCGGAATGGCTATGAGATCGTATGTCCGCTAAGCGCTATGGCAGATCGTTATAGCACGCTATTGACTACATAGATGCTCGGTAGTCAGTATCATAGTTGTCAATAGCGGCTTAACGAGCGCTACACCGCGCTACGTAGCGAACATAGTTGTTAAAAGGGATGAACTTTATACCAACCGGTAGCAAAAGACCCAAAAAATGGGTCTGGTACCGAAAATACCCGATACAAACCGGTATTTGAAGATAAAAACCGGTACCGAATCGTTGCCTTACTGGACCGGTACCGAAAACCATAATAATCAAATGCGCTAGGCGCACTCAAGGCGCATAGGCCTCGTCTGTCGCCTAGGCGAGAAGCGCAAAAAAGTGCGGGCGTGAGAAAAAAAGCGCAAGTAAATAGAAACCTAAAAACTATTATTATGTATTGAAAAAAAACGCTTTCAATACGTAATTAGAGGCCCGGTTATTGGGCTGGGCGGCCAAGGCGATGGCCGAGGCCCAAAATTATAAGGGGTCCGAAAATTATGTGGATCTAGTAAGGACGGTATGTCAAGCTTTTCAGGAACCTAGTAAAAATGTTAGATAGAAATTATAGTATTAATTGTAAGTTTGGTGTATTGGTAAATCTCTTTTATTCTATTTTCAAATCCATGGGTTCGAGTCACAGTACTACCCTGTATTTTTGTGTTTTAATCAACTAGTCAAATGTTTTCTGATTATCTAGTGTTTCACACACAGCCCACTGAAGAAAAAAAAGCATGGGTTCGCCACTTGTAAGGAGTGGGCCCAATTTTTTTGTCGCGTCCGAGGCCCAAATTTTTTTATCATTTTCGGAGACGGCCCTGCGTAAATATTTTATATGAAGCAAACAAACACTTCCAAAAACTTAAAAAACAATATCAAGTAGTTAAAAAAACACTTTCAAACATATTTAACTAAATACATATGGATTAAAATAGAATTAATTATATAAAGCAATGAGAAACAATTGATACACTATAGAATCCTTTATCAGAATCAAAAGGGCATGTTTTGCCAGCCAAAAAAAATAGAATCAAAAGAGTAGAAAAATTGTTTATCAGAATAGAATAGGCTGATAAATATAGCAGAAAATTGAATAAAAAGAAATGTATAATATCTCTAAAACTTTTTTAAAATTCAAACATATTTTTTAAAAATATACAAGATTTGATTGAGATAAGATTTCAATCGGTCTGTTTGGTATGGGGTAATGGAATGGACGAAGGAATGGAATGGACGAGGTAATGGAATGGACGAGGGAATGCAATGGATCATTACCATTCCATGTCTTGTTTGGTTACCATGTGTAAATGGAATGAGTTATTATTGTGTATTGTTCGGTAGGCAAGAAAAACGGAGTAATAAAATAAGCGGTGAGTGGTGGTGGTGGTGGTCGGTGGTAGTGATTGTGGGTGGTTATAGGTGGCGGTGGTGGGTGTCGGCGGTGGCGATGGGTGGTGGTGGTGGCGGCGACGGCGAGTGGCGGTGCTGCGGCGACGGCGAGTGGTGGTGGTGGCAAGGTGGCCGTTGGTGGAGGGTGGCAGCAGAGGTGGCGGTTGGTGGCGGCGGCGGCTGCGGTTGGTGGTGGTGGTGGCGTCGACGATGGTGGTGGTGGGCGGCGGCGAGTGCCGTTGGCGGTTGGTCGCAGTTGTGGGTGATAATGGTGGCGGCGGCGGTGGTGGCTGTCGGGGTGAGGTGGTGGCGGGTGGCGGCGATAGCATCGGTGGTGGGTGGTGGTGGTGGTGGTTGGTTGTGGCGAAGGTGGTGGGTTGTGGTGTTATTGATGAATGGTGCAAGGGGAGATGGAATGGAAAAAAAAAACATGGGGGGTGGAAGGAATAATTTTGAGGGAATGGAATGAATTTTGAAATGGGTGATTCCATTCTATTGACCAACCAAACACCTTTTTCTTCATTCCCTCGTAATCATCCATTCCATTCCACCTATCATTCCTGCATACCAAACACTACCTAAAGAAATACATATCATTACTTGATTTGATTTAAAAACATTATTGCAAATCCATAAAAGTTGGGATGAGAGGGATAATTAATTAATAGGAAAAAGAAGACAATTTATTAAATAACTATTCAACAGTAGAGAGAATAATTTGGTAGATTACTATTATACCCTTTGTGATCTTTTATATTTTTAAAATTAAAAAGAAAATGAGTGTTCATATTAGTTCTGTAAGAGCATTCACATCCATTCCATCAAATTCTGTGTGTCGAGTTTTTATAATATAAAGAATATAAAAAGTGGTTGTGAGTGGAGGAGAGATAAAATGTTAATGTTCATCTGTATATTGGGGAGACACTATTCACCCCCTATAGTTTTTTAATATATTTTGAAAGTGGTTGTTAGTAAAGGAGAGAGAAAAGAAAGTGATAAAGATATTAAAAAATATTATTTTTTGAAAATGAGAGAGAAAATGTAGTGTTTTTAGTGTAATTTAAAGTGAAAATATGATGGAATGGATGTGAATGCTCTAAGTTGTGACTAAATATAAGGTTCTGAAAAGAACCCAACCCTATATGTATATATACACACACATAAATTATGCATGATATAAAAATTATCGCCACCACCGCTATAACCTATATATCATATAGCAGACCTTGACCACCTTGACCGATATATGATTTTGGACCGCTATAACTGTATAGCCGAGCATATGATATAGTTTTTGTCGTACCTTTAAAATTTTCAGCGGGCTCGGAACCTTTATCAGAGTGCATCACCATCGCCTTTTTCTTTTGTTGTGCCTTTAAAATTTTAGCATCCTCTCTAAATTTCGCCAGTAGAGATTTATAAATCTCCGGATCAGAGTTAGATTTGGATGACGCCAAGCGTTTCCTTCTATAGTGATAATACTTGGAAGCATAGTTGGATCGTGTAAGTGTCTTCCTTGGTTCTTCTCTTTCGACTGGTCAAAATGGTACACATATTAGTACAGATTTATAGTTACGTCTAATTATGTGAAGAAAACAATTTGATGAACAAAAATGTGATCTACCTTGATCAGACTCCATCACATACTTGTTTTTATCTTCTTCAGGAATTTCACCAGAGTTTGTAATTATGACCTTTCCAGAAGGTTTTCCTGTTGGTGTTCCCATGCTGTCAATTTTTTTAACAGTTTCCATTCCGTCTATCACCTTTCCAAAAACTGCTTGCACCCTGCCATAATACCGAGTAGACGAGGGTTAATAACAATGACTATAAAATGTACAAGTTGCCCTGATTATAGAATAATCATACCTATCATGATCGGGCCACGGATTCAAGATTATATGGAACTTCAATCCCTTTGTACATGTTTGGACAGCTAGCACACCGTACTCACTACACCTTGTGTTAGTTTTCGCATCTACAAAAACCGCAAAAAGTATTAGTACAAACATGAATTTAATAGGTAATAATAAAACAAGAATACAAAACGAACATTTTTTAAAGTGTACCTGCATAAAGTCGTCTTTCGTGGATGCTGGTGCCTGCAAAAGATCAACCCTTACATCTCTGGAATGCGGATAAAAAGATTATAAAAAAACATACCGTTTTGGTTTTGGTTTGAGAAAACACCTCCCTGCACAATGAAAAATTTTATTTTAGATAAACATAAATTTTAAGATTCTTCAAGCCTATAAAAGTTATAAAGAATCATACTTGAGCGAAGGCGCCCATATGGATACGAGAGAATTCAGTTCCTTTGTAGTGCAATGTGGTACTTCCTTCCACCACCATTTGACCTACAATACGTATAACATTACGCATGTCTTTTTAGTATCTTATTATATTGATTGAATTAATTAGTAAGCCCTGGAGTGAACCTACCTGCGCAGAGTAGTCGAAAATTCTCAGCAGTTTTAGGAACTTCATCAGCAAAAAGCTGTGGACATTAATAATAATAATATCTCAAGAAAATCCATAATGCATATGGACATACTGAAATGCAAAAGAACATAACCAAACATATAATAATAATGACCTCGATCACTATTCTTTTAGCAGCAATTCCATCCAATGACAAATCCAAGAACACACAAGGGTTTTTCTTGTTACTCATATTTCTTCACAATGCAACGATACAATTAGCTTTAATTATTATTATACATATATAAATGAAATAGGATCTTCTAAAGAATTATGGTCATGACCATTCAGATAAATCATAAAACCCGATATTACAAAGAATTGAATGTGGTCGCATCTATATGTAAATTTCAGGAACAATTTATGGAAAGAAAACGAAAAATCCCTTAGAACGTCAACCGATTAAAATTGAATGAGCTATATATAATGATTGAAACCATAAATAGAGAGAGAGAGAGGAAGAAGAAGAAGCCCAACGGAGGACAAGGACGAGGAGGATGTCGATGACGATCTTGATGGTTTTTCCGTTTCTTTTTATAGCCTTCTTTTCTTTCTTTTTTTGGTTGTTAAGATAAACAACCACAAAAGAAAGAGAGTAATTTACACAACAATTGGATTTTATTAAATGATCTACCTAATTGCTCATGTTTCACTTTAATGCCACAATCTATATCTATAGTTTAAATGAAACCGATAATCCCTACACATCCTATACTACAAGGGTTTATTAGCATATAGTTAAAAGTTAGTTATATAGCGGTTATAAAGTACAGGGACTAAAGTTGGCAAAACAAAATTTGACAACCAACACCCCAAGAGTTGCGACACCCTTGGAGTCGCATCTATTTGATTTCGGAAGGCACACAAGCATTCGAGGGACATGACGCTTGGACAAGAAGACACAACCTTTCAAGATTGATTCTCATCCACGCAATCCAAGAGACGCACCCGTTCGTGAAAGGACGTGTCTATTCGTTCACACCTTTTAGAAACTATAAATAAGGATAGATTTTTCATTTGTAATTCATTCATTCACATTCAGTTACACTCATTGTATTCAGATTCATGTTATATTCAAGTTAGTTTATCATTTGCGATCTAGAGATCAAAGATCATTCTGGGCAACAATTGGTATCAGAGCATCAGGTTCTAGGCATCGCAAGGAATTCGCGATCAGCTTTTATTTTTTCAATTCGCAAGTTCAATTCAGTTTTTATTTTCGGTTCAAGGATTATCGAACCAAGGGTTTGGAATCTAGGGTTTTGATTCCGGGGTTTAATGCGAATTAGATTGATTGATTATTACGCGTCGGGTTATACGCGGGTTAAGGATTAGAGGTTTAGCAAAACCAAGAAATAAAGTTTGTCGAAAAAGTGAAGATTGTTTGGTCAGAAGATATGTCAGGAACAACAACTCCACAAATCGTAATTCAAAAGGAAGGAAGTTCTCTTTCCCAATTCTAATGTCCTATTTTGAAACCAACATACTATACGATTTGGGCAATTCGTCTCAAAACGATTTTGGAAGCGAATGGACTTTGGGAAATGATTGAACCGGCAGAAAATACACAAACGGATGTTAAGAAAGATAAGTCGGCAATTGCTTATCTGTTCCAAGCAATACCGGAAGATGTTGTATTGATTGGGTACAAAAGGCTCGTTGGCATACACTAATGGGAAAATTTGGGAAAATTTAAAAACAAGACACGTTGGCGTTGTTCGTGTACAAAAGGCTCGTTGGCATACACTAATGTCAGAATTCGAGTTAATGCAAATGAAAAGAAGATGACACTGTGAACTCTTTTTTCGCAAAGATAAACAGTGTTGTTACACGGGCAAGTGAATTAGGGACAACAATGAGTCAACCGACTTTGGTTCGCAAACTCCTAAATGTCGTGCCAGATGAGTTCACTTTGATTGTCGCCTCCATGGAACAATACTCCGATCTATAAACAATTACGCTAGAAGAAACAATCGGAAGGTTAAGATTTATGAAGAAAGGCTAAGGTTAAAGAAAGGAAGCCCGGGATATAGCCAATATAAATTGATGTTTACACACCATGGCAACAACTCAGGTAGAGGAAGACAATTCGGAAACTGCGGGCGTGGCAGGTTCAACCAACCGCTTGGAAACTAGCGAGACAATAAAGATAAGCAAAGCACTAAGAATGAAGGATCTTCATACAGACCTAGAGGTAGAAATTATGGAAATCGGAGGAATTTTGGAAGGAACCAAACAGACACAAGTAAGATCCAGTGCTTCAAGTGTCAAAAGTTCGGACACTTCAAGAAAGACTGTCCCGAGAAAGAAGTTGTACAAGAACATTCAAATCTCGTCGAAGAAGACTAAGCACCTGTATTGCTAATGGCAATACAAGAAGAAAACGTTGTTCAAGAAAGGGTTCTACTAAATGAAGAAGGCATAGAACCAACACGTTACGCAAACGAGGATGAAAGTTTATGGTACTTAGACAACGGGGCAAGCAACCACATGACAAGAGTGCAAAGTCACTTCAGAGAATTAGATGAAAAGGTGACGGGGCAAGTACGTTTCGGTGATGGGTGCACGTAAAGATTAAAGGCATAGGTTCAATACTGCTGGAATATCTGAAACAAGAACATAAGATTGTTTCTCAAGTATACTACATTCCAAGTCTGAAAAGCAACATATTGAGCCTCGGATAACTCACAAAAATTGGTTGCAAAGTAGTTATGGACGGAGACCTACTGACAGTTCACGACAGAAATAGAAAGTTACTAATGCGAGTTAGGAGAATAAGGAACAGGTTGTATAAAGTAAATTTGAATATTAGAAGACCAATTTGCCTGCTCTCAAACACAAAAGATTTAGCATGGTTATGGCACGCAAGGTTAGGCCATTTACATTTAGACGCTATCAAAGAAATGACTCGAAAGAACTTGGTACATGGAGTTCCTCAAATAAGTCATGCCAGTCAAGTATGCGATGCATGCTTATTAGGAGAACATAGTAGGACACCGTTTCCAAATCAGACAAAATTCAGATTTTCAAGACCTCTGGATTTAGTCTATGGAGATTTGTGTGGTCCTATATCCCCACCAACACATACCAGGAGGAAGTACATATTTCTACTTGTAGATGATTATACTCGCTACATGTTTAAAAATCAAGAGTATGCACTTTTAAAATATTCAAATCTCATATTTTATAAAACACTTCTTCTTGTGAGATTTAGTTTTGTAACTTTTCACTTGATTCTATAAAATCCTTATGGAAACCATTATTGTTACAAGTGTTAAATATTTTAATAGTATTAATTATTTTAATGATATGGTTTATAACAAAATAAAGTTAAACACCAAATAAGTTTAATAAATAGTAATTACTTCAAAAAAGGTACTTTATCAAATTTATGAAAAATCAGATATAACCAAGGTTCAGTGAGCTTTTGCTAAAGAAAAACAAATTATCTAATAGTACAAAAGAAGTCGGTACATATAGACTTTTCTATATATAGGTACGGGATTAGAATAAAATGCCCTAAAACAAGTTTTCTAAACAAAAGAAGTCGGTACATATAGCCTCTTATTTTACATGTCATGAGTTTAAAACTTAAGTTAATTTGTTAGAAGTTGATTTATGTTTGAATTGTGAGATTAAATATATAAATGTAATATTTAATCTTGTAGCCTATATAATCATTTATATTATATTAGATCAAAATATATTTAATAACCTATTAATAATTAGTTGGTAATTGTTGATGGACCATATTACCCTTATTCACTAATTGGGTTTCCTCTTGGGTGTATAAATAAGGGGCTTATTAGAGAGTTAAAAGGTTACACACATTACACAATCAAAAACCCTCATAACATCAAGAATTCGTTTCTCTCTCCCCATAACCGAAACCTCCCTAATTTCGGTTTCATCACCATCATTAACTTACACCCTAAGGAGGAACCAGATCATCCTGACAATCATGTCGAACTCAATGGCTGCATCTCTGACTGGATTCTCTGCTGGCCTGTCTGCTGTAACAGGTATTATTCATGTTTTCCATTACATTTAAACAGAACTGATCCAACATGTGGTATCAGAGCATATGTTGATAAATCAGTTCTGTTTTCGTATCCATCATTCTGGGATAAAAAATCTGGAAAACGGAAGTTTTTTTAAGTCATTAAAATCAAAACTATTTCGAGTCCTAATGAGCCGAAATCCCTGTTTTCGGAAATTAAGTTTAATAATTTTTACTCGAAACCATAAACGGGATAATAATATCCGAAATCTGTTAACTGAAATCATAAAATTCAGATTTCGGATCCCAGATTATGTTTTAATTTTTTTTAGGGTTCATCATAATGTTCTAAGAAAACTCGAAAGATTCATTAAGTTTTGGAATATAATCCGGATTAGTGGGTGTTTTACTGTTTTTGATCTGAATTTTATCTACTAAAAATTTCGGAAACTGTTAAAAGATAATCAGTTATTATTTTCGAAATCTTTTGATAAGTTTAGATCAGCATTAAAACATGAAACATTATCCCACATTCCTTAAAATTTCGAGCTTTCAGTTATCATCACAAAAACAGCTGTTAACAGAGATTCGAGACCATCAGACTGCGACTCGAGACCATCAGATCTTGACTCGAGACCACAAGATCTCGACTCGAGACCACAAGGTCTCGACTCAAAATCATAAGGGCTCTCAAATCTGCATAACTCGAGACCATAAGGCTGCTACTCGAGACCATAAGGTTGCTACTCGAGACCAGAAGGTTGCTACTCGAGACCAGAAGGTTGCTACTCGAGACCATAAGGTTGCTACTCGAGACCATAAGGTCATAACTCGAGACCATAAGGTTGCTACTCGAGACCAAGGTTGCTACTCGAGACCAAGGTTGCTACTCGAGATAATAAGGCTACAACTCGAGACTAAGGTTGCGACTGGAGACCTCATAACTAACTCGAGATCTCAAAACTTAGTCGAAACCATGACTCGAGACCTCACTCGAGATCTCAAAACTTAGGCTGTTTAAATGTGAACTAAAAGGTGGTTTGCTATTAAATACTTGGTTTTGTTAACACTTAATTAATTTATCAGAATCAGATAATTTTTGCAAAACCAAAATAGCTTTACTTGAATGAGCTTCTGATGTATTAATTCTGGCCAAAGCTGATTTAATACATCTATTTATTGTTCAAGTATTATGAAAGCTATGTTGAGTATGCATTACAAACCTGAAATGTCTTAATTCTGGCCAAAGCTGATTTAATTCATTTATGTTTAGCATGCTTGACAAGAGCATAACCAAAGTGATTGTCTCATTTCTGGCCAAAGCTGATTTGTCACGATTACTTTGCACACATACTTAAATGATTACACTTCTGGCCAAAGCTGATTTGTCTTCGTTTAAGTAGAATTTTAACTAAGTCTATTATTTTGATGTTAGTAATAGACATTATCACAGCTTCATAATTAAAATGGTCATTATTTATGCCTGCCTTAGTATAACAAGCCCATTAGATCACATTAGGACTTCTTCTTTTGTATAATAACTTGCTCATATTATTTCCACTCTCAGCACCCAATTGCGGGATTCCACCTTTGACTGGTGATAACTTTGCTGAATGGAAGGATGCCCTCATGCTTACTCTAGGATTGCTAGACTTTGATTATGCTTTAAGAGAGAATAAGCCAGCGGACCTTGCCGCTACAAGTACTGCTGCTGAGCAGATAGTCCATGATAAATGGACTAGGTGTAACCGCATGTCTCTCATGTTCATGAAGCAGTCCATTCATATCTCAATCAGAGGGGCCATTCCTGATTCTGAAGATGCTAAAACCTATTTGGCTTCTGTGGAGAATCAATTCAAGGGAACATCAAAGGCACACGCAAGCACTCTTATCCTCAAGCTGGTGACAACTAAATATGATGGGAGGAGCGGCATTCGCGAACACATCATGATGATGCATGACATGGCCAATAAGCTGAAGGGCCTTGAGATGGAAATTAGTGATGGTTTTCTTGTTCACTTCATCATCACTTCGCTTCCTTCGTCCTATGAAGCATTCAAGATCAATTACAACACTCAGAAGGACAAATGGACGATGAGTGAGCTGATCGCTATGTGCGTGCAGGAGGAAGAGCGTATGAAGATGGATCGCACTACTGATGTTGCTAACTTCACCACCTCCAGCTCAAAGAAGAGGAAGAACTCTTATCCAAGAAAGGATGCTTCTAAGGTTCAAAAGCCAAATCCAAATCCTAATACAAGTACACCTTCCAGCTCTAAGAACTCCTTAGGCAAACCCTATTGCAAGTTCTGTAAGAAAACAGGACATAAGCAAAAGGAATGCCCTGACTTCAAGGAGTGGCTGGCTAAGAAAGGTAACGATTTTTTCATGATACTTGAGTCCTTTAATTTAAATGTTCCTGCTAATTCTTGGTGGTTTGATTCTGGTTCTATGGTTCATGTTACCAATTCACTTCAGGGATTCCTTACAATCCGGAAGCTGGGAAGAAACCAAGGAACACTTAAAGTTGGGGATGATCGGGAATTAGAAGTGAAGGCCATAGGAACATTACAATTATTTTTGAAAACTGGTTTATGTATTAAACTTTATGATACCTTATATGTTCCTGAGGTAACTCGGAACCTTGTATCAGGACCAAAGTTAGACATGGACGGTTTTGTCGTTTCTCATGGTCATCGCAAACTCTCTATTCTCTATGATTCCGTTGTTTATGGTACTGGCATTCTGGATGGTGGTCTCTATAGATTAGAACTAGATGATAATTTTTCCAAATCTTTGTTGTCATATAATATAAATGAATCACTCACAAAGATGGAAAAGAAACAAATTCGAGACTTAGAGACTTCATCTATGTTGTGGCATCAACGTTTAGGCCACATCTCAAGAGAACGATTAAATCGTCTCGTAAAGGATGAAGTCTTACCTCCTCTCGATTTCACTGATTTTGGAACATGTGTCAAATGTCTTAAAGGCAAAATGACATCAGCGAATAAGAACGGTGCCACTAGGAGCTCTAATTTATTAGAACTCATTCACACTGACATTAGTGGTCCCTATCAAATCACTGGCATCACAGGACATACTTCATTTATCACTTTCATTGATGATTATTCTCGTTACATGTACTTGTATCTTATAAAGGAAAAGTCTGAATCTCTAACAACTTTTAAAGATTATAAAGCTGAAGTTGAAAAGCAATTAGATCGTCAGATTAAAGTTGTGAGATCAGACAGAGGCGGTGAATATTATGGAAGACATACTGATGTGGGTCAAGCTCCTGGTCCATTTTATGAGTTTTGTAAGGGCCAGGGGATTGTGAACCAATACACCATGCCTGGTACACCTCAGCAGAATGGTGTCGCTGAACGAAGAAATCGTACCCTTATGAACATGGTGCGCAGTATGTTAGCCAACACTAATTTACCATTATTCCTCTGGACTGAAGCGTTAAAAGCAGCTGTTCATATACTCAATAGAGTTCCTTCTAAGTCTGTCCCTAAAACTCCTTATGAACTTTGGACAGGAAGGAAACCGAGTCTTAAATATATGAAAGTATGGGGCTGCATTGCTGAAGCAAAATTATATAATCCTTTCCTAAGGAAACTTGACCCTAAAACAGTTACCTGCTTCTTTATTGGGTATCCTGATCATTCAAAGGGTTATCGTTTCTATTGTCCTTCCCATGTCACCCGTATTGTTGAAACCAAGCGTGCTGCGTTCCTAGAGGATTTCAAGGTCAGTGGGAGCAGTACCAACCCTTACGAAGAATTGCAAGAAGTACAAGACGCGGGGGGGGGGGGGGGGGAGAGACTCGTCGCTTACCATTACTCCGTTTACTCCTCTTGTACCCCATGCAACTGCACCTGAAGCCACTGCACAAACTCCATCTCCACAATCAGAACCCATCATACCTCATAACGAAGGCACATCAAACGCTCAAAACCAAGACAACGCTGAACCCGAACATCAACTCAGGAGGTCATCTAGGCAGAAACGGCCTACTAATTGGGATGATTATGGTACCTACCTGACTGAAATGGATGCTGGAAAGCTCAATGATCCTATCTCTTATAATGAAGCCATTAGCAGTGATCAGTCTTCTGAATGGAACAAAGCAATGATTGATGAGCTTGAATCCATGAAGAAAAATGACGTTTGGGATTTGGTAGAATTACCCAACGGTGTCAAACCTGTAGGTTGTAAATGGGTGTTCAAAACAAAACTGGATCCGAATGGGAACGTTGAACGCTATAAAGCGAGATTGGTTGCAAAGGGCTACACTCAGAAAGAGGGAATTGATTATCAAGAGACGTTTTCACCTGTCTCTCGTAAAGATTCATTAAGGATCGTTATGGCCCTAGTAGCTCATTTTGATTTAGAGCTACATCAGATGGACGTCAAAACTGCTTTCCTTGACGGAGACTTAGACGAAGATGTTTACATGAAACAACCTGAAGGCTTCAAACCTGAAGGTCAGGAGCATCTAGTCTGTAAGTTGAAGAAATCCATTTATGGGTTAAAACAAGCATCACGTCAATGGTACCTCAAGTTTGATGAAGTCATGAAGAGGCAAGGTTTTATGAAGAATCAAGTGGATCAATGCACCTACCTCAAGATGAGTGGGAGTAACTTCACTATACTTGTCCTTTATGTAGATGATATTCTATTGGCAAGTAATAGTTTAGACATGTTGCATGAGTCGAAGCGGTTACTCTCGCATAACTTCGACATGAAGGATCTCAGAGATGCTTCTTACGTCATTGGCATCGAAATTCACCGAGATAGACACAAAGGGATCTTAGGATTGTCTCAAAAGACTTATAGATCGTGTCCTTACACGTTACAACATGCAACAGTGCAAACCCTCCGTCGCTCCAGTAGTTAAGGGAAATGTTTTCGGTTCATTCCAGTGTCCGACAACAGAGGTTGAAAAGGAGCAAATGAGCCAGATACCTTACGCGTCAATAGTCGGGAGCCTGATGTATGCTCAAGTCTGTACTCGCCCAGATATCGCTTATATTGCTGGAATGCTAGGCCGTTATCAGACTAATCCTGGCCTAGATCACTGGAAAGCAGCTAAGAAGGTCCTCAGATATCTGCAAGGGACGAAAGACTATAAACTGACTTATAGAAGAAGTGATCACTTAGAAGTGGTAGGTTATTCTGATTCTGACTTTGCCAAATGCAAAGATGACAAGAAATCCACTTCGGGCTACATCTTTATGTTAGCAGGCGGACCTATCTCATGAAAGAGTCATAAACAACAGTTAACTACAACTTCCACAATGATGGCAGAATACATTGCTGTTTACAACGCAACCTGTCATGGAATGTTGCTTAGAAATCTGATCACTGGACTCAAAATCGTTAATTCCATTTCTAGACCATTGAAGCTTTACTGTGATAACTCAGCTGCCGTTAGTTTCTCGAACAGTAACAGTTCGACTGGAGCTGGTTTATATCTCGATACAAAATATTTGTTCGTACGTGAATGAGTTGAGGAAAATAATCTTTGTATTGAGTATATTAGTACTAAAGATATGCTAGCGGATCCGATGACTAAAGGTCTCCCACCTAAAGTTTTCGAAGAACATGTATCGAATAGGGGACTTACTAAAGACCCTATTTAATGGCATATTGTACTAGCTTATGTTTTAATTAATAAAATTTCCTCAGTTTGATTTTGTATGTCTCTAACATATGTTCTGCTGGTGTAATGACATATAGACAAATATAAATACAAATCAGACGCTAAAGGGCTTATACATATTTTGATCGTAACTATTAGGTTTTAAATTGAGGCTATAGTATGATTAATGGGGGTCCTGAGTCGAATGATGATTCAACGGTTGTATTTCTCTGCTATAGTTCTTGGTTTAAAGCTAAAATGAGTGTTAACCCCTGGCCAGGCTTACCTAATACTCATGATAAATGATTACTTGGCTAAGTGGGAGAATGTGAGATTAAATATATAAATGTAATATTTAATCTTGTAGCCTATATAATCATTTATATTATATTAGATCAAAATATATTTAATAACCTATTAATAATTAGTTGGTAATTGTTGATGGACCATATTACCCTTATTAACTAATTGGGTTTCCTCTTGGGTGTATAAATAAGGGGCTTATTAGAGAGGTAAAGGGTTACACACATTACACAATCAAAAACCCTCATAACATCAAGAATTCGTTTCTCTCTCCCCATAACCGAAACCTCCCTAATTTCGGTTTCATTACCATCATTAACTTACACCCTAAGGAGGAACCAGATCATCCTGACAATCATGTCGAACTCAATGGTTGCATCTCTGACTGGATTCTCTGCTGGCCTATCTGCTATAACAGGTATTATTCATGTTTTCCATTACATTTAAACAGAACTGATCCAACATGAATATATTTCTTTTAGTATTTATATTAGCCAATGAGCTAGTGGTGGAGTGGTAAGGGAGAGACCTTGTGTTCCATGTGACTCAAGTTCAATTCCTGCCCCTAGCATTTAGTTTCTGCGGAACCTGGTGATGATGGGAGACTAGGCGAGTAGGCGGCGATCGCTAGTTCGATCCTTGAACTGAGCGAGTTTTACCTCACCGCACTGTCATGCCTTCGGGCGAGTGTTCACGGGTTTCGGCCCTAGGTGGGGGTTTTCCCCAGTTCGGAAGGCGAGTGTATCCCGATGTGGTGAATTTCGCCAGTAGCTATTTGGAGGATTCATTGGCCGTTCAAAAAAAAGTATTTATATTATTTATTAAGTCATATGGCTCTTAAATACAGTCAGACTGGTCAGTTGACCTTTGAGTCGTCCGGCTCGCTTTCCATTCCGGTCTTGAAAACGCTGATTTGCCATCAAAATTGGTTTGATACGCTATATGTACTGAATTAATTTCTAAAATATTTTTAGAAGGTACATGCCATTGCACTTAGGCTTGGTGGTACCTAAAAAGGGTTGGTGTTTAGGTAGGATCAGTGTTTAGTAGGGATGAGAAATTTATACGGAATACTAGTACTGCACCGATACTAGTACCATACCACATTGATACCAACCAAACATATACGGTATGATATGCAGTTTTAAATATTCAATTTCGGTACCACCACCATGAGGTACGGTACTGTACTGGTTTGTGACTTTTACCGCTATAGTACCATGCCGGTATCAAGTGAACATGTATGGTACATTATTCGATTTTGATTTTAGCAAACTCATCCTATACTACGCTTATAGATATTTAAGAGGCGTATATGGGACCTGTTGATGCAACAAATACGAGACCAAGGATGGTAGCTGAGATGGTTAGGCAAAAGGGCTGAAGGGTTCAGTTTTGCCTAACGCAGGTCGCGGGGTCCCTCCATGTTTGCAAAACGTGGAAGGAGGTTCACTAGTATGTAATTGTTATTTGCTTTGAAGTTCCTTCTTCGAGGCAAGCTCGAATCCAGAAGAGAAAGCAAATAGAATGAGTGTGTGTTGAATGTGATGAAGAGTAACTTGGAAGTGATCAAGTACTCTTTGAATGACCAGAGATTAAGGAATCTCTCTGTTTCAGAATGTCCCAGAAGTGAACATGAGCTGTCTTCTTATAGGGGAAGACATCTCCTGAAATGGCATATACAAGACTAGCGAAACCTGTTTGCAATGGAGGGTTTCCCCTTTTGGGGTTGAAGGCTTTGGACCCCTGGTTAATAGAGTGTACTTGTGCAGACCTGCTCTGAGTTTGTGGGCGTGAGTTGGTGAGGTGAGTCCTCAGATGTGACTGATTACTGTTCCTCGCTTTTCTCACTTTACAGCTTTTCATCCGATGAACCTTTCAACCTTTTAAGCTCTTGCATATTAGTCATTTTATTTGACCTTGGGCTACCCCCGTCGTCAGCCCCCCAAGTCAGAGGTTTTTGGGGTAGTATGCTCAAAGACTTCTGACTTTTATGCATATGTTTTAAAGGTTTCAAGGGTTCGTTGCTTGGAGGCTTGAAAGGCTTGAGGCAGTTACTTTTTGAATTTTGAATTTTAAACGATTGACAGTTGATTTGATTGACGTGTGTCAGGCGGCGGTTTTGCAGGAGCCATTTATTTACCTTTATTACCCCTGCTTTAATATCATATTTATTTTATACTTGTAGAACTTCTTCATTTTACTCACAATCATTCCAAGTTTCTTCCTTCAGGTTAGTTTTTCTTCTCCATTTTCGTTTTTACTTTCTTCAAAAAATGGGTGCTCTTAAAGATTTAGCAAAGTCAATCTCTCGAATGACACAAGAGGAAGTAGACTTGTTTTGTTTGGAGTATGGTATTGATAAAAAATTTAACCCAACTGCCCCTGCTTGCGATGTGCCTGTTGACAAACCAAACCCTGGTTCGATTGCCTTGTATTGTCGTCATTTTCAGTGGTCTAATCTGCGTTACCCTTTTTCGTTTTTCGTTTTGAACTTGCTTGAGTATTATCGCGTTTCTTTTGGGCAAGTTCATCCAAAGGGGATGGCTAGGGTTTTGCACTTTGAAATGTTGTGTCGTGCTCTTGGGTATGATCCCTCTTTGTTGCTCTTTCGGAGGTTTTTTCGTTTAGCCAAAAATGGTGACTGGTTCACCTTTGAGACATCAAAGGTTGATACTTGTCTTATTTCATCCATGGTTACAACGCTTGGGTCCTGGAAGGATCGATTTTTCTGGGTTTCTGAATCTATCGTTCCTTTCAAAATGGTGTGGAGGCATCCGGATGCTGTTCTTAATGATCCGGAGCCTTCTGAATCAGAGTTGAACGATGCTTTTCTTTCAGCCATTCGGGGGTGCCCTTCGAGGGTTCGTCCCTTTCCCGAACATTTGTTAGTGCTTTTAGGGGTTAGTAATATTTGGGGAAAAGCCGATCGGGATCCGGTGTTAATGAGAAATGGCATTGGTATGCATTTTTTCCCTTATGCCTTTTCTTATTTTACTTTGCTTATGCCTTATTTTCTTTTGTTTTGTTTTTACCAGTTATGTCTGCTTTGGACTTTATCAAGAGTGACGACACGTCCGATGTTGTGTTTGAGGATGCCCCGTCTGTTCCGGGTGAGAATGTTGTGGTTAGGACTTCCGAGCAAAGGTTTGAGGGTACGGGTTATGCTAGTGTTGCCAACGTTAAGGGTTTTACCAAGTCTAATGCTCCCAAGTCTTCAACTCGCCGAACTTCTCGTCGTTTGTTGAAAGCTGGTCCTCAATCCACTTCTACTGAGCCAGTGGATTTGACTGATGATATTGAAGTTTCGGAGGATCAAGTTGAAGCAGGTGTTGAGAAGGACAAGGAGTTGGTTGTTCATGGTAAGAAGGTTCGAGGCAAGAAGGTTGTCCCTGTTCAGGAATCTTCAAGCAGGGACGTTGAAGGGTTGAACCCTGAAGGTACTTATGTGCCTGCTTGGCTAGTGAAGAATGATGACACCTTCAAGGATGCTGCTGTTTGTGAGGATGCTCTTAGTCATCTTGCTCCTCCTTCTGTGCGTGAAACTATTGCTGAGATGGATGATGACTTTATGTTGTCTCGCATGGTTTTAACCACCTGTAACCTTGCTGTTATGCTTCCTCAAGGGATTACTCGTTTTCGCCAAAGGATGCAGGAATATGAGGACTTCTCCAAGAAGAAGGATAAGATGAAATCCTCCCTAGCATCAATGAAGAAGGAAATAGCTGGGTTTGCAGAGAAGGAAGCAGCGGGGAAGAAGGAGGTTAATGATTTGAAAAAGATGCATGATATTGAGATGGGTGATCTGAGGAAGAGCTTTGAGGCTAACTTGCTGAAGCTAAAGGCTGACCGAGAGGCCTTGGCTGTCCAGCAGCAGGCTTTTCGTGAAGAAAAGGAAGGGTTGAAAGCTTCGGTTGGCCAAGTGACTGCGGACAATCAGTGGTTGATTGAGCATGGTTTCCAGCAGGTTGTTACTTATCTTTTACATTCCAAGGAGTTTAACTCTGCCCTTGGTGATGTTTACACTAAGCTTTTGAACCTGGGGAAACATCAAGGCCTTACTGCTGGCTACAAGCTTCATGAGTCCGGACAACCCTTGGAGAAGTCACCTATGTTTCGCCCCGAGGCTTCTGATATCTTCAAGGCTTCTGTTGAGAAGATGGAGAGGCTAACCTACCCTTACATTCATGAAGTATCATCTTGCTTTGGTAAGCCTTTATCTGTTTTACAAGAATTGAAGCCTGAGGGGTTGAATGAGAAAGTTTGTGCTGAGGTTTTGGGTTCCCTGTCAAGGAAGAGGTCTTATTCTGGGGATAGCGATGATACCCTCTCAAGTTTGCCTGATGCTTCAAAAGATGCTGGTTTAGAGACCTCTGCGGTTGGTGTTGATGAAGGTGCTAAGGCGAAGAAGGCTAAGAAAGCCAAGAAGTCTAAGGTTGAAGGTTCCAAGCCTTCTGATAACTGATGTTTATTCGTAGCTTTCTTAGCAAACACTTAATGTCTGTAATGTTTTAAACAATATTAGGTTTTTAGGAACCCTTAAGGTTCCTATGGTTGGTTAGGCCTGTATGGCCATTGAACACTAGTTTTATTTGCAAGTTACTAGGACTTGCTTTGACTTCCTTCCGAAGGTCTTTTATGGCCTTCCTAATTATGGTATGATGGTTGCTATGTTGTTTGTGTTATGTTTGTTTACTTATTTTGCTTGGTTTGTTTTGTGGGTTTTCAACCCTTCAAGCTTTTTGTGTAGTTTTTAATGGGTTGAAGCCTTTAACCTTTCAAGCTTATTTTCTGTTGGCTTGAAACCTTGGTAGCTTCTGGTTTGGCTTGCATGTTTAACTGATAAGTTTGTTTATTTTTGTCAGTTATTTTTATTTTCTTGCCTTGTCTTTCTTTACTTTGTCTTTATGTTTTTTACACTTTAAAGGGTTCCGTGCTGCAGACACTTTACCTTAGTGTTTATTAACATCAAGACGTAGTATCTATCCTTTTCCTTATTTCTTTGTAGTTTTAGTTGATTTCGTAAGTCTATTTGTTGATTGTGTTTCTAAGACTTAAGGAACGATTGGTGTAGGCTGTTCAAACCTGTCTATGAGACATTATTGTTTTTTCTTAACAAATCTCATGGAGTTGTATTGATCTAGGAACTCACCCCTTATATAGGTCCATTCAACCCTTGAACCTATTGAGCGATATGGCCTGGGAGCTCATCCCCTTACATGGCCCTTGCCATGGAGTTTTTTGCTAGGTTCTCAACCTGATATTAGGATAGAAAGACAAGTTTGATAAAATGACTTCATTCATTCAAGCAATATCTGCTTTTACAAAAGGTTTTTGTTTTGATACAAACCAAACTTTCTAAACATAGAACTTTCTCAGGGTTTTTTCGTTCCAGTGCCTTGGGAGCCTTTTGCCTTCTAGATCTCCCAGCTTGTAGGACCCTCCCTTGTGTGTTTCGAGGATGGTGTATGGACCTTCCCATTTTGGGCCTAGTTTCCCATGATTTTCTTTTTTGCTAGCTTCGTTGTTTCTGAGGACTAGATCCCCTGGCCTGAATCGTTCGTTTTTGACCTTCCTGTTGTAGTAGGCTTCCATCTTTTGCTTGTATTTGGCTTCTTGTATTGCTGCTTGATCTCGGGCCTCCCCTAGGAGTTGTAAGTTCAACATGGTCTCTTGCTTGTTTACTTCGGGATCCATGTTGACAATTCGTTGGGTTACAACTCCTATTTCAGCGGGGATTACGGCCTCGGATCCAAATACCAAGCTGTAAGGTGTCTTCTTGTGACTTGCTTTTTCTGTTGTTCTAATTGCCCATAAAACGCTAGGCAATTCTTCAAGCCAATTATTTTCATACCTCCCCAATCTTGTTTTGATGCCTTCCACTATGCTTCTGTTGGTCCTTTCAACCTGGCCGTTTGACTGCGGGTAAGCCACTGAGCTGAAGATTTGGTTGATCCTGTATTCCTTGCACCAAAGGCTGAAGGGTTTCTCGGCGAATTGTTTCCCATTATCGGTGACATTGCCCCTGGCAGCCCATAGCGGCAGATGATATTTTCCCAAACAAAGTCTATGACTTGCTTTCCTGTGATCTTGGCAAGGGGTTTAACCTCTGGCCATTTGCTGAAGTAGTCAATTGCTACCAATAGGAATTTTACTCCCCCTTTGCTTGGAGGGAATGGCCCAACAATGTCCATTCCCCATTTATGGAATGGCCATGCCGATGTTATGGGAACCAGGTCATGTTTGGGACTTTTTGGTATTGGGGAATGGATTTGACAGGCATCACATTTCTTTAATTGCTCAACGGTGTCACGATGCATTGATGGCCAGAAGTATCCAAGGTTCATGAGCTTTGCAACCACCGACCTAGCTCCAAAATGAGCTCCACATATTCCTTCATGCACTTCCTTAACCAAATACTTGCTTTGTTCAGGGCCCACACATCTTAGCAAGGGTGCAAGGTAACCTTTTTTATAGAGAGTTTCTCCTTGCAACACATATTGTCTTGCTTTGATCTTTACCCTTTCGGCTTCTGTTTGATCATTAGGTAGTTCATTGTCTTGAAGGAATTTTTTGATAGGAGTCATCCAATTTGGATCTTCCTCGGTGACCACATCTTGCACTTCCAATTCATCAATCGACCGGGCCTTTAACACTTCAACCAACACCTTTTTCGTGAGGTGGGCGAATGTGAGAGATGCCAATTTGCTCAAGGCATCGGCCTTTTTGTTTTGGGATCTTGGAATCTGTTTGATGTTGCATGTCTGGAAGGTGTTCATTAACTCCTTGGATTTTTCTTTGTACCTTCTCATGTTGGGCTCCTTGGCGACATAGCTGTCATTAACTTGGCTTGATACTAGTAGTGAATCAGTGAACACTTCAAGCTTTTTGACTTTCATTTCTTTGGCCAGCCGTAGACCAGCGATCAGTGCTTCATATTCAGCCTCGTTATTGGTGGTCTGAAAGTTAAAACGGAGAGCATACGTGAATTCTAGCCCCTCAGGGTTGATTAGGACTAAACCAGCTCCTGACCCTTCAACGCTTGAAGCCCCGTCAGTGAATAATTTCCAGGCTTCAGGGTTGGAGGGTTCGGCGGTTGTGGTGTTTACTTCTTCAATTGTTTGGTTTGGGACTTCAACTAGGAAGTCAGCCAGGACTTGAGCTTTAATGGCTTTTCGTGGGACGTAGGTGATGTTATGTTCACCTAGTTCCACTGCCCATTTTGCCAACCTTCCTGAGTTCTCAGGTTTTTCAAGCACATTCTTGACAGGTTGGTCAGTGACCACTTGTATAGGATGTGCTTGGAAGTATCTTCTAAGCCTTCTGGCTGTTTGAACCAGGGCTAGAGCGAGTTTTTCAAGGGGAGGATATTTGGTTTCAGCTAGTGTAACACCTTGAAAAATTTCGTCCAATAATGTCTTGACACGTGTCATAAGGTTCCGGTATGTGAAAACAAACTTTAGAGGGACTAAAAGTGACAAACAGTGAAAACTATGGAACGTAAGGGTCCAAAGTGTCAACAAATGGATAAATAGACTCTATGATAACCCTACATAATGTTCATAACCTTAAACGGATGGTTCATGGATCATACGACGCGGAAATTGCACCAAAGTGAGAAATTACAAACTATAGGGGCCAAAAGTGTCAACATGTTTAATTTATACCTCTGAGTGAACTTTTGGCAGACCCGAAGCTTTGAGAAGCTAAAATATACTCACTAGAATATGTGGTTAAAATTTCGTGAAGTTTCGTCAACGTATGAGAAAGTTATGGCCAAAACCGTACTTAAGGGACTAAAAGCGTCAACGTCGAATTTCATGGCTTTTCGGTTGAGCGCAAAGTTATCCGAGGACATTACCATGTTGGTAAATGTCCTAAGGTTCTTAAAAACCAAGTTTGGGGGTTTACGAGTCAAAATAAGCAGCCGAAACATCGCGTGCAAGTTCAGGGACCAAAGCTGTCAATGTTTGAAAGTTGTTGGCTGATCAGCAGGTCAGGCGACCCGCCTGGACTGACCCAAGCGGGCCGCGTGAGACCCCCAGTACCAAAAATTCACGAAAATTTCATTTTAAGTCCGAATTTCAAGTTGTAAACAGCTGTGGCCACCTCCTTTTGCTCCAATTAAATGTCTTGCATGGCTATGGTAACAGTGGCCTCTCTAAAACATCTGAATTCAGCCTTTAAATCAGATCAAAGCCCCATTTCTTGGCATTCCCTTTTGTGATCAAGAAGCTCATTTGCAAGAACTCTCTCTCAAGCATTTCTGGAGCATTCCTGGACATCAAGGCCGATTACTAGTGTTATCTAAGCTTCCATAGGACCTTTGTAAGCTCCTAATTCAATCTCTAATTCGTTCTTGCATCGATTATTAGTAAAAGTCAAACTGATTGTTCTTATACTTTGACTTTCTGATTAAACGAGTTTCACTCAGTCATTTCTCAAATTGAAACCAGATATATGTTGGTATTTATGTGGGAAACAAACCCTCAAAAGGGTATTCTCTGATTCCCACGTATTGCATGCTAATTGTCGAGTCAAAGGCTTTCTTAAAAAGTCAACATAAATGGTTTTTGTGAAAAATAGCTTAAATGGTAATGTAAAGGACATGCAATCTGTTTGATCATCATAGATAGCTTTATAATGAATATAAGAATGTGTTTTACTATGATCAACTCGACAATCTTTAGTATAAATACGAATCGGAACCGAAAGTCTTGTAAAACGACTATTTCGTAGACTATCAATTCGGATTCGTACATGCATGTTTGAGATCTGTATTGGAGAGTATTTTTGACCATTTTTATTTTGGTAAAACTTTCTGGAATTTTTGTTGCTTAAGTCTATACATAGCCGATTCATTTGCATGTTTCCGATTATGCTTAAAAGTTGACTATTTTGCCCTTTTTGATATAAAACGTGATTTTTGGAAAAGTGAAAGAGTAGAAATCTTTATTTTTAATATATAAACTTGCATCGAAAATTTCGGATCAGTTGGTGGTCCAGATTTTGAGTTATGGCCATTAGCGTAAAACTACGTTCCTAAGTTACATAAACGGCCCTTTTCGCATATAACCCATTTCAGGCCACGTTTTGGTACAAAACTTTTTACCCACTGATGTTATATAATATTTTGGGATTTTAGATGATTTTTATTTAATTTTTGGCTGATCGTATCTTAGATCGCTTAGTTATTTCGGTTTATGTCGGTTTTGACCGTTTAGGCCATAAAATGAGTTTTATGCATTCTTTTGACCCGAAACCTTTTCCTACTGATTTTATATGTTAAATAAATTATTTTAAGTGTTCTGGAAATATAAAAATCTCAGCTTTCTTTTGAAAACCCGGAAACGCCTCTAAATCGTATTTTAAGTGTTTTTAACGCATAGTAAGCGTTATGCTCATTTTAAACACGTAAGACTTATACCTACTGATGTAATTAGCATATTTTCATATAATAACAGTAAGTATAAGTATATGAACTCAGATTTCCAGTTTTGGCATTTTTAGCCCTTGTGAAATTACTAAAATACCCCTACGGTGCATAGTTTGATTTTTAAATGTTAAGTTTGGTATATGGGTCATACCCTACTGATATAATATGTTAAATGGAGTATATTTACTGTATAAACCAGACCCAAAACTCAGATTTCTAATTTGACTCTTTTATAATCTTTTAAATGACCAAAATGCCCTTCCAAGGCATAAATTGAGTTTAAAATTATTCCGGGCAATATAGAACGTAACTTACTGATGTTATATCATATTTAAAGCATATTATCTCAGGGAACTTGCATTTGACTCTTTTGGCTACCCGTAACGCCCTTTTTGCGTTCGGTTCGGTTTACGTAACTAGTTTGCGTAAATTGACCGAAACGGGTCAAACGTTATCGTTTTCATCTCAAAATCCAGAATGTATTTAGTATACCCATATTATACAAGTATTCAAACTTGTCGGGTCTAAATCACATTCTATCCGGTCTTTCGCTTAATAGTGCGCTTGTACCGTATCATCTTTAAAACTAACCGGTCAAAGCTTAGGCTTAAATAAAAGACCCGTTAGGAATCTAATAGGTTAATTATAAACCCTTGTTCCAGATTAGGAGGCCCAGTAAAAGCTACCACACTTACCGTTTGTGTTACATACTTGCTCAGGTAAATACATTTTGACTTATTTTCCCTATACGGGCTTGGGGTACGGTATTTAAAATACCGCTTGATCGGGCGCACAAGTCCTGCGCCTTATGGGTGTACAGTCTTGAATAGCTTGTGCGACTTCGTTTAAACAGTCTTGTCTTACTTTAGGCTTTGGGGGGTTATTGACCGTGTCCCGGATATCCTTGGCATTATCTTACGAGATGGCCACGACCAGAGCACGGGGTGTAGGCGTACACTCGGCGTGTATAACTCTTTAATGTGGTGTGTCATTTAATCTTTAGCCCGGACAGTAGATCCCGGGCCACCAAAGATACGAGTGCATGTAAATCGTTTACAAGTTTATATTATATAATTATCCCAAGTTAATAAAAATATTTATGCCTTGTGCATTTAAATCAATTTTCAATCATTTTCAAAATGAGTCGGTTGATTTGTATTTACCAGTGTAAACTGACGTATTTTCCCCAAAAGGTTAAGTGCAGGTACTATACGAAAATAGGCTGGCTGTTTCCTAAGAGCGTCCACTATAGTCTCGCAAGCTCGGACGACAAATATCTGTTGAACTATTTATTCTTATTTTTTTATTTGATCCGCCTGTGGATCCGTTTCAACTACTGTGATATTTATTATTGCACTTTATTTAAAAGTTGAAATGTATCTATTCTGCTTCCGCTGTGCATTATTATATTGTGTTGATTGTCTATGACGATGCCAACTACGTCACTGTACCCCACACCGGGCCCACCGGTGACACGTGGAAATCGGGGTGTGACAGGTTGGTATCAGAGCCAACGCTGAGTGAATTAAACACTATCCTAATGTGTTTAATCTCAGTTACACAATTGCACATTCCTCGATTTTCGAGTCTAGACAAAGAACTTAGGAAATGTTCAACATTTCGTTTATTTTATTTATTTTTTTTTATTATTTGCTTGTCTTATATATTTGTTGTGCAACTTGTTTAATTTTTGACAGGACCATCATGCCGCCACGTATGCGAGGACGAGGAGGATTCGCGACATCGCACGATCATGAGGCAGGACCCTCACACAGGCGAGCCCCGTCAGCTACGCACCACACTGCAGCCAATGATCTCTGGGGATCATTCGCCGAGCCGGCTAGACACTCGGTGTCCATGAGCACTTCGCCATCACTACCCCAATCATTTGGGCCCCACTCGGAGAATGGGCCCCATGGTTCTCATGGATCTTACATACCGCTCCATCAATCGCCTCACCAATACCCAGCACCAGTTTACCAGGGTCTGTATAACCCTGATGCTTTTGTGGATGAGCCAGTGGGTCATAACCCACTAGGACCGGAGGACCACTTTCCTGGTGATCACGAGATGGAAGTTGATGAAGACACGGACCCTTCACTGCCACCGTCAGGTACGCCCAACCATCCCATCGAGATATCGGATGGGTCACCATTTAGGGGATCACCCTACAATGATGTTGACAGCTTTCAGGAGAGGTTTCGGCAGCACGATTGGTATTACACCCCCAGCCGCCACAACTCTCCGATGCTCCAGTCTCACCATGGATCGCCGGTGCACTCGCAGCACCACTCTCAGCAGCAGCAGCTTCAGCAGCAGCCGCCTCTACAGCAGGACCTATCTGAGGCCCTCTAGCGCGACGTGATCACTCCGTCGCCACCGCCGCCACCAGTTTTACCTCCTCCGCCTCAGAGGCCAAGGAGGAATGCGCGTATGTCTACGCGCGGAGGGATTCGCATAGGCACCCCTCCACACGTTGGTAGCAGTCGTTACACGCCTCTTCACGAGGAGTCCGAGACGGGAGAGTCTCCGCATCCCGTATCGGAGGTCACTTCAGTACCGATCCCGCCTCTGCCGCCGCAGAACTACGGAGAGCCGGTTCCGGCTTACGCGAGCGCAGCCCAGTTTAACCCGTTCGAGCAGGTTTTCCCCCAGGGTTACGATTACACAGGAGACCCTTATTGGCAAGCTGTAAACTACAGCTCGCTCCCACCTAGTGGTCCATTTGGAGACACTTGGACTGCTGGGCAGTCTACTTTTGGTTACCCTCCGGGTTACCAGCAGCCACAGCCACCGCAGCCGCAGCAGTACCAGCCACCGCCACCGGCGCCTATGATGTCGCCGCCGCAGGTTCAAGAAATCCTGCATGGGATTAACAGCATGCGACGTGAGTTGCAACACGAGATGCGAGCTGATCGCCGACGCAACAGTGGTATGTTCAAGAAGGTGTTTGACTTACTCAAGGGTAAGAGTAAGAAGGATCATTGAGTCCTTTGATTGTTATCTCATTACTCATGTCCCTGCGTGGACATCTATTTCCCTTATTCTACCCCTGTGTGGGTATGTTGTTCTGTTAACCCCTGCGTGGGTTTGTTTTATTTTACTTGTTGTTGTTATTATTTGTTTAGCCCCTGCGCGGGCATGTTATTCATGTTATTTGAATTAAAGTCCCGTTTAGGGCAAAGATGTACTAGTACCTTATTTAAAATTTGAATTGGTTAATTTGAATTTCTCATTTTATTTATGTGCATGAATTTAATATTTAAATAATGGAAAATATCAATTTTTATTTGATTTGCCATTTTAATAAGAATCTTAGTAAGGTATAACCTAGCTTGAATGCCTTGTTAACAAGCCTGGCCATGATGGTAAAACCTGGTTGAAAAGATTCGACTCTCTGTTAACATCTGAAAACATGTTAACATTCCTGGCCAAGCGTGATCTGTAAAATCACACAAGCCACCCTTTTTAATAAATCATCTACAGATTTTATCTGTATACAAGTCTATTAATGACTTGATACCTACGGGTTATGACTATGTCATATAGTGACAGTTGTGGTTTATGACTCTCTGTCTAGTAAAGGATTATTTGTTTAATTATACAATTTATAATCCTATAAAAATCTAAATTTATAATTTAGTAATTGTCCATGTGACTAGGCCTATGGTGCCAATATATATATTTTCATTCCTTGATTGCTAATAAGAGCTTGAATGAAATTTATTAAATTAACTGCTAAGGTTCTTGATACCATGGTTAATAAATCGTCTAGAACGATAATACTGTTAGGTTCTAAATAGACCTTGTCCTTTATTGTAGCTTAAAGCTACAATGGCCAAATCGGAGGAGACCAACAGTCATTCTGGGGAACACTCAGATAATGCAAAGATTCACGTCACCGGTGCAGAGTTGCAAGCACTGATAGATAACGCTGTTGCCAAAGCGATGGATAGGCAATTCAGGGAATCTAGCGGTACTCGGAGTAGAACCCGAACAGTAACGCACGTAAAGCCCAAGACTCATTCTGAGGCTCATAGTAAGCCACCCTCTAAAAAGGATGAGCCGAAGAAGGATGAGGATGATAATCACTCCTCCAACCACAGCAGCATCCCAAAGCAAGAAGTTAAGATGAAGCATGATACGCACAGCAGGTCCTGTACGTACAAGTATTTCGTATCTTGCAAGCCCAGAGATTTCATTGGGGTAAAGGGAGCCGTCGATTGTATGACGTGGATTGATGAGATGGATACTGTGGTTGATATCAGCGGGTGTGCTGATAGGGATGTTGTGAAGTACGCGTCCCAGTCGTTCAAGGGTGACGCGTTAGCATGGTGGAAGTCGCTTCTACAAGCTACTGGAAAGACCGCTCTGTATAGCATGACATGGGATCAGTTTGTAGCACTGATCAAGGAGAATTTCTGTCCGCAGCATGAGGTTGAAAGAATTGAATTGGATTTTGTGTCTCTAGTTATGAAGAATCTCGATTGTCAAGCGTATCTTACTACGTTCAACACCTTATCCCGGTTAGTGCCTTATCTAGTGACCCCGGAGCCGCGTAGGATTGCTCGATTTATTGGGGGTCTGGCACCGGAGATAAAGGCAAGCGTCAAGGCTTCAAGGCCTACTACATTTAGATCAGTAGCTGATCTATCCCTCTCTCTCACTCAAGATGTCGTCAGACTTAGAGCTATGAAGAGCTCGGAGGAGAACAAAAGGAAACGTGAGGATGACACCTCACGAAGATCTGAGAAACGACACAAGGGAAACAACGACCATAGGAAAGGGTCGGGGTTCAAGAAAGGGGATCAGTCGGGTGAGAAACCCAAATGCAAGGTTTGTAAGAGGCATCATTTTGGGAGATGCAGGCAGGAGTCTAAATCCCAGTCTTTCGAGAAACGTTGTGGGATCTGCAAGTCCACAGATCATAAAGCTGTGGATTGCAAGAAAATGAAGGATGCAACCTGTTTTGGTTGCAACGAGAAAGGGCACATTCGGCCCAATTGCCCAAAGAATGCAGATGAAGGAAAGAAGACTAATGCGAGAGTCTTCCGAATGGACGCCAAGGAGGCAGTTCTTGACGACAACGTCATTACGGGTACGTTTCTTGTAAATGATGTTTTTGCTAGAGTCTTGTTTGATTCAGGAGCCGATAAGTCGTTTGTAGATGATAAGTTTTGTAAATTGTTGAACCTTCCTGTTAAAACCTTAAGTGTGAAATATGAGGTGGAATTAGCCGATGGAACCATAGAAACCGCCTCGACTGTTCTAGATGGATGTGTTATATCCATTAGGAATCATTCTTTCCCGTTATCCTTGCTTCCCTTTAAGTTAGCTGGATTCGACATAGTGATAGGCATGGATTGGTTATCGAGTAACCAAGCCCAGATTCTGTGCAATAGAAAGCAGGTGATAGTGAAGACTCCGTCTGGTGAGTCACTCACTATTCAAGGAGACACCCAGCATGGATTGCCGGAGCAAGTGTCCATGCTCAAGGCATCCAGATGCTTGCAGAAAGGATGTGTCATTTATATGGCACAAGTTACCATTGACGAGCCGAAGCCGAAGATTGAAGATATCCCTGTTATCTCGGAATATCCTGAGGTATTCATTGAAGAACTACCCGGTCTGCCACCGGATAGGCAAGTAGAGTTTCGGATAGACATCATTCCAGGCGCTGCACCTGTAGCAAGAGCACCATACAGATTGGCACCAACGGAGATGAAGGAGTTGAGGACGCAATTGGATGATCTGTTAGCTAAAGGTTTTATTAGACCTAGCTCATCTCCTTGGGGAGCGCCAATCTTATTCGTTAAAAAGAAGGATGGTTCGATGCGTCTGTGCATCGATTACCGTGAGCTTAACAAGGTCACTATCAAGAATAGATACCCGTTACCCAGGATCGACGATCTGTTCGATCAGTTGCAAGGAGCAAGCTATTTCTCCAAGATTGACCTAAGGTCAGGATATCATCAGTTGAAGGTCAAGGAGGAAGACGTACACAAGACAGCGTTTAGGACTCGTTATGGACATTACGAGTTCCTAGTGATGCCGTTTGGGCTCACCAACGCACCGGCCGCATTCATGGATCTCATGAATCGCGTCTGCAAGCCTTATTTAGATAAGTTCGTCATAGTCTTTATTGATGACATCCTTATCTACTCGAAGAGCCAAGCTGACCATGAGAAACACCTTCGTTGTATTCTCAAACTTCTGCATCAAGAGAAGCTTTATGCCAAATTTTCGAAGTGTGAATTTTGGCTTCGAGAAGTCCAATTCCTTGGACATGTAGTAAGCGAGCGTGGTATCCAAGTAGATCCCGCTAAAGTAGAAGCAGTCATGAACTGGCAGGAGCCGAAGACTCCCACCGAGATTCGCAGTTTCCTTGGATTGGCAGGATATTATAGACGATTTATTGAAAACTTTTCTAGGATTGCTGCGCCCCTAACTTCATTGACCCGTAAGAAGATTAAGTTTGATTGGGGCCCTAAGCAGCAGGAATCCTTCGATATCTTGAAGAAGAAGTTGAGCAATGCGCCAGTGTTGACATTGCCTGATGGAATAGAGGAATTTGTGGTGTATTGTGACGCATCACACACGGGCATGGGTTGCGTACTCATGCAGAAAGGCAAAGTCATTGCCTACGCTTCTCGACAGCTAAAGGTGCACGAGAAGAACTACACCACCCACGATTTGGAATTGGGTGCGGTTGTGTTTGCTTTAAAGCTATGGAGACATTACTTGTATGGAACCAAGTGTATAATTTATTCGGATCACAAGAGTCTTCAACACTTGTTCAATCAGAAGGAATTGAACATGCGTCAAAGGCGATGGATGGAAACTTTAAATGATTATGACTGCGAGATAAGATACCATCCAGGTAAGGCAAATGTAGTTGCCGACGCCTTAAGCAGAAAGGAAAGGGTGAAACCGATCAGAATCAATGCCAAGCGCATTGAAATAAGAAATAATTTGAATGAAAGGGTGTTAGCTGCACAGAAGGAAGCTGTGTTGGAAGCTAACTATCCTGCAGAAAAGTTAGGAGTAACTGAGGAACAGTTATCCCACGACAAAGATGGAATGCTACGACTAAACGGACGAATATGGGTTCCAGTTTATGGAGGACTTCGGGATGTTATCCTCCAGGAAGCCCACAGCTCTAAATATTCCGTTCATCCTGGAGCTGATAAGATGTACCAGGATTTGAAAGCAAACTACTGGTGGATTGGTTTGAAAAAGTCAGTAGCTGAGCATGTAGCTAAATGTTTAACTTGTGCGCAAGTCAAAGCTGAGCATCAGAAGCCGTCAGGTTTGCTGCAACAACCTGAAATTCCCAAGTGGAAATGGGAAATGGTGACAATGGATTTCATCACCAAGTTGCCGAAGACGAAAAAGGGAAATGATACCATATGGGTCATAGTAGATAGACTGACTAAGTCAGCTCATTTTCTACCCATCAAGGAGACGTATAGCTCCGATATGTTAGCACAATTATACGTCGATAAGATTGTAGCGCTACATGGTATACCTATATCTATTATCTCTGATAGAGATACTAGATATACGTCACATTTTTGGAAGAGTTTCCAACAATCGTTGGGCACTCGTTTGAATTTTAGTACAGCTTATCATCCTCAGACTGATGGTCAGAGTGAGCGTACTATTCAAACTTTGGAAGACATGCTTCGGGCATGTGCGATCGATTTGGGTGGTAGTTGGGATAAGAACCTACCACTGATTGAATTCTCCTACAACAATAGCTACCATTCCAGCATAAAGGCTGCGCCTTTTGAGGCCTTATACGGTAGAAAGTGTAGATCGCCCATTTGTTGGGCAGAAGTTGGGGACGTCCAGTTGTCTGGACCAGATATTGTCTTTGAGACGAAAGACAAGATCGTTCAGATTCGCGATCGTTTGAAAGCTGCCAGGGATAGGCAGAAAAGTTATGCGGATCCTAAGCGCAAAGATTTTCACTTCGATGTAGGTGATAAGGTATTGCTCAAAGTATCGCCCTGGAAGGGTGTGATGCGATTTGGAAAGAAAGGCAAGCTAAGCCCGAGATATATAGGACCTTTCGAGATTATCGAACGTGTCGGGTCAGTTGCTTATAAGTTAAACTTGCCTGAAGAGCTTAGTGCTATTCACAATGTGTTTCACATCTGTAATTTGAAGAAGTGTTTCGCTGACGATTCACTGGTTATACCGCATACAGATATACACATAGACGAGAGTCTGAAATTTGTGGAAAAACCTTTGTCGATTGAGGATCGACAGGTAAAGAAGCTTCGAAGGAAGCACGTGCCTATTGTTAAGGTCAAATGGGATGCCCGTAGAGGTCCCGAATACACGTGGGAAGTGGAATCCACGATGCAAGAAAAATATCCCCATTTGTTTCAATAAATCTCGAGGGCGAGATTTCTTTTAAGGGGGTGAGGATGTAACACCTCGAAAAATTTCGTCCAATAATGTCTTGACACGTGTCATAAGGTTCCGGTATGTGAAAACAAACTTTAGAGGGACTAAAAGTGACAAACAGTGAAAACTATGGAACGTAAGGGTCCAAAGTGTCAACAAATGGATAAATAGACTCTATGATAACCCTACATAATGTTCATAACCTTAAACGGATGGTTCATGGATCATACGACGCGGAAATTGCACCAAAGTGAGAAATTACAAACTATAGGGGCCAAAAGTGTCAACATGTTTAATTTATACCTCTGAGTGAACTTTTGGCAGACCCGAAGCTTTGAGAAGCTAAAATATACTCACTAGAATATGTGGTTAAAATTTCGTGAAGTTTCGTCAACGTATGAGAAAGTTATGGCCAAAACCGTACTTAAGGGACTAAAAGCGTCAACGTCGAATTTCATGGCTTTTCGGTTGAGCGCAAAGTTATCCGAGGACATTACCATGTTGGTAAATGTCCTAAGGTTCTTAAAAACCAAGTTTGGGGGTTTACGAGTCAAAATAAGCAGCCGAAACATCGCGTGCAAGTTCAGGGACCAAAGCTGTCAATGTTTGAAAGTTGTTGGCTGATCAGCAGGTCAGGCGACCCGCCTGGACTGACCCAAGCGGGCCGCGTGAGACCCCCAGTACCAAAAATTCGCGAAAATTTCATTTTAAGTCCGAATTTCAAGTTGTAAACAGCTGTGGCCACCTCCTTTTGCTCCAATTAAATGTCTTGCATGGCTATGGTAACAGTGGCCTCTCTAAAACATCTGAATTCAGCCTTTAAATCAGATCAAAGCCCCATTTCTTGGCATTCCCTTTTGTGATCAAGAAGCTCATTTGCAAGAACTCTCTCTCAAGCATTTCTGGAGCATTCCTGGACATCAAGGCCGATTACTAGTGTTATCTAAGCTTCCATAGGACCTTTGTAAGCTCCTAATTCAATCTCTAATTCGTTCTTGCATCGATTATTAGTAAAAGTCAAACTGATTGTTCTTATACTTTGACTTTCTGATTAAACGAGTTTCACTCAGTTATTTCTCAAATTGAAACCAGATATATGTTGGTATTTATGTGGGAAACAAACCCTCAAAAGGGTATTCTCTGATTCCCACGTATTGCATGCTAATTGTCGAGTCAAAGGCTTTCTTAAAAAGTCAACATAAATGGTTTTTGTGAAAAATAGCTTAAATGGTAATGTAAAGGACATGCAATCTGTTTGATCATCATAGATAGCTTTATAATGAATATAAGAATGTGTTTTACTATGATCAACTCGACAATCTTTAGTATAAATACGAATCGGAACCGAAAGTCTTGTAAAACGACTATTTCGTAGACTATCAATTCGGATTCGTACATGCATGTTTGAGATCTGTATTGTAGAGTATTTTTGACCATTTTTATTTTGGTAAAACTTTCTGGAATTTTTGTTGCTTAAGTCTATACATAGCCGATTCATTTGCATGTTTCCGATTATGCTTAAAAGTTGACTATTTTGCCCTTTTTGATATAAAACGTGATTTTTGGAAAAGTGAAAGAGTAGAAATCTTTATTTTTAATATATAAACTTGCACCGAAAAGTTCGGATCAGTTGGTGGTCCAGATTTTGAGTTATGGCCATTAGCGTAAAACTACGTTCCTAAGTTACGTAAACGGCCCTTTTCGCATATAACCCATTTCAGGCCACGTTTTGGTACAAAACTTTTTACCCACTGATGTTATATAATATTTTGGGATTTTAGATGATTTTTATTTAATTTTTGGCTGATCGTATCTTAGATCGCTTAGTTATTTCGGTTTATGTCGGTTTTGACCGTTTAGGCCATAAAATGAGTTTTATGCATTCTTTTGACCCGAAACCTTTTCCTACTGATTTTATATGTTAAATAAATTATTTTAAGTGTTCTGGAAATATAAAAATCTCAGCTTTCTTTTGAAAACCCGGAAACGCCTCTAAATCGTATTTTAAGCGTTTTTAACGCATAGTAAGCGTTATGCTCATTTTAAACACGTAAGACTTATACCTACTGATGTAATTAGCATATTTTCATATAATAACAGTAAGTATAAGTATATGAACTCAGATTTCCAGTTTTGGCATTTTTAGCCCTTGTGAAATTACTAAAATACCCCTACGGTGCATAGTTTGATTTTTAAATGTTAAGTTTGGTATATGGGTCATACCCTACTGATATAATATGTTAAATGGAGTATATTTACTGTATAAACCAGACCCAAAACTCAGATTTCTAATTTGACTCTTTTATAATCTTTTAAATGACCAAAATGCCCTTCCAAGGCATAAATTGAGTTTAAAATTATTCCAGGCAATATAGAACGTAACTTACTGATGTTATATCATATTTAAAGCATATTATCTCAGGGAACTTGCATTTGGCTCTTTTGGCTACCCGTAACGCCCTTTTTGCGTTCGGTTCGGTTTACGTAACTAGTTTGCGTAAATTGACCGAAACGGGTCAAACGTTATCGTTTTCATCTCAAAATCCAGAATGTATTTAGTATACCCATATTATACAAGTATTCAAACTTGTCGGGTCTAAATCACATTCTATCCGGTCTTTCGCTTAATCGTGCGCTTGTACCGTATCATCTTTAAAACTAACCGGTCAAAGCTTAGGCTTAAATAAAAGACCCGTTAGGAATCTAATAGGTTAATTATAAACCCTTGTTCCAGATTAGGAGGCCCAGTAAAAGCTACCACACTTACCGTTTGTGTTACATACTTGCTCAGGTAAATACATTTTGACTTATTTTCCCTATACGGGCTTGGGGTACGGTATTTAAAATACCGCTTGATCGGGCGCACAAGTCCTGCGCCTTATGGGTGTACAGTCTTGAATAGCTTGTGCGACTTCGTTTAAACAGTCTTGTCTTACTTTAGGCTTTGGGGGGTTATTGACCGTGTCCCGGATATCCTTGGCATTATCTTACGAGATGGCCACGACCAGAGCAAGGGGTGTAGGCGTACACTCGGCGTGTATAACTCTTTAATGTGGTGTGTCATTTAATCTTTAGCCCGGACAGTAGATCCCGGGCCACCAAAGATACGAGTGCATGTAAATCGTTCACAAGTTTATATTATATAATTATCCCAAGTTAATAAAAATATTTATGCCTTGTGCATTTAAATCAATTTTCAATCATTTTCAAAATGAGTCGGTTGATTTGTATTTACCAGTGTAAACTGACGTATTTTCCCCAAAAGGTTAAGTGCAGGTACTATACGAAAATAGGCTGGCTGTTTCCTAAGAGCGTCCACTATAGTCTCGCAAGCTCGGACGACAAATATCTGTTGAACTATTTATTCTTATTTTTTTATTTGATCCGCCTGTGGATCCGTTTCAACTACTGTGATATTTATTATTGCACTTTATTTAAAAGTTGAAATGTATCTATTCTGCTTCCGCTGTGCATTATTATATTGTGTTGATTGTCTATGACGATGCCAACTACGTCACTGTACCCCACACCGGGCCCACCGGTGACACGTGGAAATCGGGGTGTGACAGCTAGTTTTAGAGTTTTGCTGAAAAAATAAACGGGTACCTGAGCCTTGTCTCTTTCGATAGTGAGAACTGCACTGATGGCTTCGTCGGCAACTGAAAGGTACACCGATATGAGCTCCCCAGTTTTTGGTGCTGCGATATCAGGTAGGGAAGCTAAGTGCTGCTTCATTTGATTGAAAGCTTCTTCAGCTTCATCGGTCCATCTGAAATCTTTTTTATCTGAGCAGTTCTTGAGCGTTTTGTAGAATGGTAGAGACCTTTCGGCCAGTTTTGAGGTGAAACGCTTCAAGGCTGCGAGCTTCCCGTTTAAGCTTTCAACCTCCTTCTTGGTTCTCGGTGGTTTAGCTTCAAGGACAGCTTTTACCTTGTTAGGGTTGGCTTTGATACTTTGTTTTCCAACGATGTGCCCCAGGAATTTTCCTTCATCGAATCCAAACGAGCATTTTTCCGGGTTGAGCTTCATGTTGATCTTTCTAAGGTTTTTGAAAGTTTCTTGGATATCATCAAGCATTTGGTACTCCGTTTTGCTCTTAATCACCAAGTCATCGACATATGCCTCCATGTTCCTACCGATTTGGTCTTCAAAGGCCTTATCAACGAGTCGCTGATAGGTGGCACCTGCGTTTTTGAGGCCAAAAGGCATCTTTTGGTAACAAAAAATGCCCTTGTCTGTGTGGAAAGCTGTCTTTTCTTCATCCTCCTTCTTCATGAGGATTTGGTGATAACCTTTGTATGCATCAAGAAAACATTTAAACGGATACCCCGTGAGGGAATCAACCTTGAGATCAATTTCCGGGAGCGGGTAGCAATCTTTGGGACAAGCCTTGTTAAGATCTTTAAAATCTATACACATTCTCCAAGAGTTGTCGGGTTTTCTGACCATAACAGGATTTGCAATCCATGATTGGTACTTGACCTCTCGGAGAATGCCAGCTGATACGAGCTTTTCAACCTCTTGGCAAGCTGCCAAACTTCTTTCGGGTGCCAGGCTTCTTTTCTTTTGAACCACCGGCTTGACGTTTGGTGGTATTCTTAACTCGTGTTCAGCAATGTTTCGAGGGATTCCAGTCATATCTTCAGGAGACCAGGCGAACGCATCACTGTGATGCTTCAGCAGCTTTTCAAGGTATGAAAGAGTCTCTTGGGAAAGGTTGGGGTTGACCCTTATTCGTTGCTCAGGGTATTTAGGGTTGATGACTAACCCTTGCTTGTCTTTCTCACCGTTTGAACTTTCACCCTCGATCAGGTAAGCTTCCTGAGAGGGTTGAAGGGTTGCAATCCCTCTTTCAGTAGGAAATTTGACTGTGCCATGGCCGATAGACACTGCCATGTAGAATGCACATTGTCCAGGCCTCCCTATGATTACGTCATAGTTGGAAGGGATGTTGATAACCACAAAAGTCAGTGATCGGGTTCTTTCTTTTGATCCCTCCTTAACACAAACATCAAGGGTTATCTGCCCCAAAGGCTTCAAGGTTATATCGGCGATACCTTTTATGGAGGTTCCAGAGGGTTGAAGCCTTGAACGTTCCTCGTCACTTAATTGGTTGAAAAATTTCTCAAACATGATTTCTGTGGCTGCTCCCGTGTCTATGTATGCTTTACATGTTTGTAATGTGCCCACGGTGGCTTCAACCACAAGGGGACCAGGAAGTGGGTCCTTCCTTGTTGGGGGGAAGCAGACACATTGAAGTTCCCAATCTTCCAACCGTCGCTTCTTGTAAGGAACCTTTTCATCAGAATACACCATGTTTACTTCCTTCCCTTTGCCTTCAGCCATTTTGTCTCGAACCCCTTTTACCAAATGAGCGAGCTCTCCTGACTTAACAGCCTCTTCAATCCTCTTTTTCAGTTGGAAGCAATCATTGGTGTGATGTCCCTTTTCTTCATGGAACTCACAGAATTGCGTGGAGTTCTCATTTTTTCGACTCTTGGGGAGGGGCCTGGGAGGTCTAAAGTTTTGCTTGACTTCTTCCGTTGCCAGGATTTCTTGAGGGGTTTTGGTGAGGGGAGTGAAACTCATGCCTTTATCTCTGCCTGAAGGGTTTCGTCCTTCAACCCTTCGAGGGTCTGAACCCTTTGGGCGTCTGTCGTAAGAGTTAAAGTTTCCCCTCTTTCTGGCTGGGCTACTGCTTCGCCAGCCAGACCCCCTTTTCCTTTGTTCTTTGATATCCACAGCTTCTTCTCCCCAAATGTAAGCTTCGGCCCTTTCAAGGGCTTCCTCCAAGGTTTTGGGTAGAGATTTGTTGAAATCTCGTGTGAGATATTTGGAGGTTATGGCGTTCATAAAACCGGCCCCTCTCATTTTCTCATCAGCTCCTACATAGGTTAGCCCTTCTTTCTTGTACCGTTCAATGAATGCCCGAAGGCTTTCATCGTCGCGTTGTTTTATCTGGAAGATTACTGTTGCGTCTTTAACGTATCGCCTTTGTTGGGAGAAGTTTGCCAGAAAACCTCTGCTGAGATCGTCAAAGCTTCGAATGCTTTGAGCAGGTAGGTCGTTAAACCAGATTCTGGCGGATCCAACAAGAGTCTGCATGAACATTAGGCAACATTCAGCATTTGACCATTTTTCTATTCGAGCGGCACCAGTGAAGATTTGGAGATGATCTTCGGGATCTTCGGTCCCATCATACGTTCTGATGTGGGCTGGCATCTTGATCTTTGACTGAAAATCGTAGTCAGCTATCTGCCTTGAGAAGCAGGAAAGGTTACTTGGCTTGTAAGGTTTGGCCAAGTCTTCTTCAGGTCTTATACCTACATTGTTGTTATTGCCATGGTTTCCCTGGGTGGCCAGCACTTGATTGATGAAGTGTTGCCATGGGAAGTTGGCCATCATCTGTGACATCATGTTAGGTATGAGATTGAAACCCTGAAGGCTTGCTGGACCAACTGAGCAGTTTACCCCGAGAGGGGTGCTAGTAACAGCACTTCGTGCTAAAGGGAGCACGGACAGAGCTTGCTCCCACGTGGTGGTTAGAGAAGCAGGACAGCTGGTCACCGGGGACTGTAGGAGTTGATCAAGTGTTAACTCATGTCCCAGGGGAGTGCCACTAGCAATTGGTTGGGAAGAGAGAATAGGATGAACAGTTGGGTTTGTCATAGTGGATAGATAAGGATGAGGGTTTGGAGGGTTATTGGGACCAGCCTCACCTCTTGTAACAAAGGGTGGTAGGGGTGGCCCAGGAGACAACGTTGGCTCAGGTTCGTCGTAATCTAGACGAATCCTTACCCCCTTTTCCCTTTCTCTATTCACATGCTGGTTAAGAAGTGACCTTAACTCGAGGAAGTTATTAGCGACCCCCTCGGGGGTAAGTTCAACACGTGCCGGGGTGTCCGACACACCAACGTTGGGAGACGGAGCCCCAGATCTGGATGGGGTTGGTGTGTTGAAGGTAAGGAACTCGGGTGTACTCCCCGGAGTTGAAAACGGTGTTGTTATAGTTGTGTGAGCTAAGCCACTACCCGGGGTGGAGGTGTTAGGGATCTGGTTCACCTCTCCCGGGGATCCACTTTCTGACATGGTGGTTTTGAGTGAAAGGAGCTACACTACTAGGTCTTTTTTGAGAAGAAACAGCGGCGTGGCCCCACGGTGGGCGCCAACTTGTTGATGCAACAAATACGAGACCAAGGATGGTAGCTGAGATGGTTAGGCAAAAGGGCTGAAGGGTTCAGTTTTGCCTAACGCAGGTCGCGGGGTCCCTCCACGTTTGCAAAACGTGGAAGGAGGTTCACTAGTATGTAATTGTTATTTGCTTTGAAGTTCCTTCTTCGAGGCAAGCTCGAATCCAGAAGAGAAAGCAAATAGAATGAGTGTGTGTTGAATGTGATGAAGAGTAACTTGGAAGTGATAAGTACTCTTTGAATGACCAGAGATTAAGGAATCTCTCTGTTTCGGAATGTCCCAGAAGTGAACATGAGCTGTCTTCTTATAGGGGAAGACATCTCCTGAAATGGCATATACAAGACTAGCGAAACCTGTTTGCAATGGAGGGTTTCCCCTTTTAGGGTTGAAGGCTTTGGACCCCTGGTTAATAGAGTGTACTTGTGCAGACCTGCTCTGAGTTTGTGGGCGTGAGTTGGTGAGGTGAGTCCTCAGATGTGACTGATTACTGTTCCTCGCTTTTCTCACTTTACAGCTTTTCATCCGATGAACCTTTCAACCTTTTAAGCTCTTGCATATTAGTCATTTTATTTGACCTTGGGCTACCCCCGTCGTCAGGACCTATACTACACCATAAATTTTTTAAGAATGTTTTCAATCTGAAAACCAAATACTTTTTTATATAACTTTGTTAAAACTATAGATTATTGTATAACAAAATGTTAAAAAAACCTCTACAATACGACTAGTATTGCCCTATACGGGGAGTATAAAGGCCTATAGTATAGGCCTCTACGAGCAGTATAAAGGCACATAGAGGCTTATATGAAGGGGACCTATACGAAAAGTATAGACCTATACGAGGCGTATAGGTCCAACCCACTAGACAATATCTGATACAAATCAGTTTTTGTTGGAAACCGAAAAAGTTAAACGACCTGTATAGCTCTATACGAGTCATAGTAAAGGTGACAAAATAAGAGGAGGGTGTCTCAATAATACCACCCTAGTTAAATTGCTCATAAGTTTGTGTAAGAGACTAGTGGAATTTTCCAGCACGTTGTGGCAGGTATACAATCATTATTGATTCAAATTAATATGGTATTGTTACGATGCTAACACTCGTTATAACTGTACAGTACTGTCAGTCGTTATAATAACCACAAGGTAAAACCCCATAAACAAAGTCATTATATGTACAAAGAATATTGATTATAAAGAAATTATATGTAGTCATTGATTAAAATGCGCATGTTCCAATGACATACTTTATATTTTATGTAAAATCATATCTTAAAATTTAAAAGAAGTTATTACGGGGAAAAACTATCAATTACCTAAAAGAAGTTATTACGGAAATGCACACGTCTCAACGATATACTCAAAATTTTATATAACATCGTATCCTAAAAGAAGTTATTAACTATCAATTACCTAAAAGTTGCATTAAAAAAATACTATTAAAATTTGATTAGATCGAAAAAGTTAATTAATCAAAAGCTTCATTTTTGAAATAAAGAAACCAATATAATATTATTGGATGAAATGTTGTTATAAAAATTGTTAATTCAAATTATAACAATTTAGAATGTGACTACTACTAGGGCTGTTCAAAAAGCTCGCGGTTCGGAGCTCGCTCGAAGCTCGCTCGGATTTAGCTCGGAAAAAGCTCGCTCGATTTGGCTCGGTTTAAAAGTGAGCCGAGCCGGCTCGGCTCGGTTAGAAAGTGAGCCTAGCTCGGCTCGGCTCGTAACGAGCCGAGCTGGCTCGGTTCGGCTCGCTTTGTAGCTCGGCTCGGTTTAGCTCGAATTATTTTACTTATAATAAGTTTTAATTTTATATACATTATGATATATTACAAAAAACTGATTATTATTTACATGTATATAGGTTTGTAATTTGATATTTATGGCATATTTGAAGATTGATTACCATACTAATGAACTAATATTGTATTTTATTGAAATTAAAACTTATTTTGCGTTGTTAAACTTGAATTTGGTTTGAATTGTATTAGGTTGAACTTATTTTGAATATATTCTTTTAAATTATTGAATAATATTTTAGGCTATTAAATTTTAAGAGGTATATATTAGTTTTTTTTTATAAAATCGAGCCAAACCAAGCCGAGCCGAGCTAGCTCGGTTTAAAACCAAGCCGAGCCCGAGCTTAGACTTTCAGCTCGGTTTCAAATCCGAGCCGAGCCGAGCCAGCTCGGTTTATAATCGAGCCGAGCCCGAGCTTGGCCTGGCTCGGCTCGGCTCGGCTCATGAACAGCCCTAACTACTACTAAATTTTAATTGATCACTTTAAGGGGTGTTTGGGATTGCTTATAAAGCAACTTATTGACTTATAATTTTTTAGAAAAAGAGTTTTTTAGAAATTTGTATTTGGGTAATGGGTTGAAAAGAATGTTTTATAGCGTTGAAAAGGAGAAATGAAAAAGTTAGAAGGGATTGGCTTTTTGAACAAAGAGATAAAGAGTCAGAAAAGGAGATAAGTAGTTTTTCGTAAGAAATCCCAAACACCCCCAAACTTTAACTTATAGGGTTAAAGTCAATGGCGGAGCCTAGTGTAAAGTGGGAGGTGCACCAGCCCCCGAATGTTTCGGTTATAAGCGTAAAATTTCCTATTTTCGTCCGAATATATTAAAATTATTTAGGATTGTCCCCCAATTATTTTGACAAAATATTTATACGATATATAAATTGGGTCCCATTACTTTCCGTCCCCTGGAAACTTTTGGTCAAGCTCTGCCACTGGTTAAAGTATTATTCTTTTTCAGTTAATTTTAATTATTATTTATTTAACTTAAATTAATTTTAATTATTATTTATTTAACTAAATTTAATTAAAGTTAACTTTTTTACTCTAGACATATTTACTTAATTGTGTTCTTGATAATTGTTACTGTCATTTAGATTATAACCTACATGGTCTATCTTAACCCTTCATTATACTAGGTAACAATTTTAATTAGTTTTTAGAGTAGATTACAAGTTTTGTCCTTTATCTATGTATCATTATTTCGACGGTGTCATTTGATGTAAAAGTTGATAAGTTTTGTACTTAATGTTTCAAAATCTTGCACTTATGTCCTTTAGCCCTAATCAAGTTAATTTTTTCTGTTGAATATAGTAACACAAGGGTATTTTAGTCTTTTTACATGTTTAGTTACCAGTTTTTAAAAAATATAATAAAAAAAACAAAATTAAATTTAACAAATTAATATAAGAGTTAATTGCTCGGATGGTCCCTGTGGTTTCAAGTTTTTTCACGTCTAGTCCCCATCTTTTGAAAATAGCAGGTATGCTCCCTATGGTTTGTCATTTTGTTACTCGGATAGTCCCTGAGTAGATGTCAGTTAGTTTGAAAATAGCAGATATGCTCCCTATGGTTTGTCATTTTGTTACTCGGATAGTCCCCAGAGTAAATGAGTAAATGTTGGGGGACTATTCGAGTAACAAAATGACAAACCATAGGGAGCATACATGCTATTTTCAAAAGGTGGGGACTAAACGTGAAAAAACGTGAAACCACAGGGACCATCCGAGCAATTAACTCTTAATATAATATTATATACATATATAAATACACCTCTCTCTCTCTCTCTCTCATCAGTGTATCAGTGTTGGTCAGAACACGATAAACACAATGATAGAACTATAGAATTTTGAAAGAACGATTAATATTTAATGTAATTGTGATAATACAAATGATTCTGATAACTACAATTGAAACATAAAACCCTATATACACTAAACAAACAAGTGCGATTGTAAAGACGTGTCCCTTCACGAACGGTTGTGACTCTTGAACTTGTGGATGAGATTGAATGATGAAGAGGTGTGTCCCTTGTTCTTGGCTTGAAGTCATCGATCAGGAGATGTGTCTCCTGAAGACATCGTATCCTTTAGTTTGTAGGTTACAAACTTCTGTTTTGTCGCATCTAGTCCCCGTACTTGCATAAGTTATCTAATTACATAACTAAACTATCTATTAATTAATTACTAAACAACTCTCGTACTTTAGGATGTGAGGGATTAGAACTTCATTCACCCCCTAATCACGAACATCCTTGAGTTGTAGGTCTTCAACTGGCTTGACTTGCAATAGCATTGGTTCTTCTTCCATTCTGTATTTATGCATCACCCAGTCAGTTCTTTTCCCTTTACCTTTATGCCCAATATGAAAAACCAATGTCTTGATGGTTGCAACGGTTCTCTCACTGTACTTAACTGTTCCGTCTTTCCCAGTAGCTTTCCAGAACCCACTCGCGCGATTAGATCTACCCCCACTTGAATATTTTTTTTTTTTTTTTTTTTTTTTTGCTTTCGGGCGGAAAAAGAAATACTCTAAGTCTCCACTTTTCAAACACGATTTATCTGGAAGATCCCATGGACTGAAATCATATATGATATGTTGACTTCAGCAACAGCATTAACGGTAATTTTCTTGCCTAGTAGCTTCCTCTTTAGATAAAACATAACCAAATCAACATCAGTGGGATGAAAGAGAAATCAACGCGCCATGAAACTAAAAAAACCAAATCCCAAGCGTGATCAAGTCCAGTATCAGAAATAAATCCAACTCGAGCTCCCACGTCTTTCAAGTTTCATCAAACACACACGTAACACTAAAGATTTATGTGACCAAGTGGGTTCAAAAGACATTTGTTACCCGAAGGAAGGATGGAGATGACGACGACGCGAAGAAGTTGGAGGAAGTAGGGTTCTGAAACTCTCAAAACCTATATATACTAAACGAACATGTGCGATTGTAGAGACGTGTCCCTTCACGAACGGTTGTGACTCTTGAACTTGTGGATGAGATTGAATGATGAAAATATCCATGGCATATTTTAAAAGGAGTTGCAGCTGATTGCGAGTGTTAATTGTAATACTCACTATGGTTTTAACTTCACTATATAATGTGTGTGTATGTATATCCTTCATCTGTTATCAATCCGATTCAATTAATTGATTCTGCTACTTCGTTTGTTCGGTTTTCAGGCTGTATGATCATCGAGAACTGTTTTATTTTTTATTTTTGAGAACTGTTTTATTTTTGATTTTTGACTACTGGTACCATAATTTGTTCATCGAAGGATGTAAGTGACGTTTTCTGATTTTTAGTTTGATTATTAGGTGTGAATCTGAGTTGATTTGTTGTGTTTTGATTGATTGAGATAACTTGAAGAAGCAACCTCAATTTTCTAGACCAGAGAAGCTACATGAACTTAAGGATTTTGCGTTGAGGTTTGAAGAGAAATATCATACTGCTGCAACATGCCAGGTTTGTTTTCTACTATATATGCTAATGTTAATATTATTATTTTGAAAATTAAGTAAACATTCCACATATTTGATAAAGAAGAGTTCAACGATATATTCTTTTCATTTGGGGGGGGGGGGGGGGGGGGGGGCAACGCTATTTGTGATTCAGGTACTTTTGATTACTTTCATTTCCTTGGGTTTATTAAAATATCATCGTATATATTTAAGAATTGCGTTAAAACTTTTGCTGTATGGTTTATTTGACCATAAGGGTGAGAGGGGCACTCCCCTCTTAGGGGAGTCCCATCTCTTACGCACACCCAATCAGGTTATGCCACATCAACTCCTCTTTTAAACTCCCCTCACACCCTAATTTGATGGCGGCACTCCTCTCTTAGGGGACTTGCTTTTTATTTTTATTTTTTTTTTATTTGTTGTAAATTTATGCATGTTTATAAATTAAAAAAATATTAATAAAAATTAAATAAAATTTAACAAAAGACATTTCAAAGTAGAAAATAAAAAAAAAATTACACTCAAACTAGAAAATAAAAATTACATTCAAACTAGAAACTAAAAATTACATTCAAACTAGAAAATAAAAATTTTAGAAATTGCACGGCCACCCGTACTTGTTAGCGATGTCGCGCTTTCGGGCGATGATGAACCGCAACATTTCCGGCGGAGCATCGTCGTGCGGCTTGAGGAATGTTTTCATATCTCGATCGTAATTGTAGTTTCTCATCGTCTCGCGTTGTTCCGATATGAGATCGCGAGCCTCCGACTCTCTTTTCTTCCTCAATTCAATCGCCTCCAATTCAATCGCGTGCTTCGCTTCTTTCATGGGGGTGTACTCTTTGAATTGTGCCGCCAACTCGGCCGAGCCCTCGGACGATGTCGCTTGACGCTTATCTCGCCGTTGTGTTCTTTGTGGCGAGGGGTCTTCGTTCATATCGGGTATGGAAGGGTCCACGTCGACGGGCTTTCTTTTTTGTGCCGAACCTTCCCCTTCTTCACCCAACAATGGGACTTGGGCCCATTTGTCGTGTTTTCGAACGACCTCCCATGCCTCGTCACCCCGGGGCTTTATGGGGCGTTATGCAATTTGAGGCCGTAGTCATAAAGCCCCTGCGTAATCATTACTCATTTTTTAATTTTTATTTTTTTAATTCATTTGTAACTTTTTTAAAAATAAAATTCATTTCATTAAATAAAAAAAGTACAGTAAAATAAAAAAACATTAAACTAGCATAAAAAAAATTACACAATCAAAGGTTATATTTTTTTTCAATCCGCTCCTTTTGTGCCAACGCTATTTTCAAAGCTTTTCCCGTTAAGTGGTCATGCGGTTTCGAGTAGAACTCAAAGTCGTGAGCCCATTGTCTATCCCGCATAATCTCCGTAACTTCGCGGTTCTCCTCCAAACGTTTATTACCGAGTTCGTGTATGTCTTGAAGTCGCTTGTTTATCTCCGAAAATGCGTTACTCATATCCGTTCCCATAGACATCGACGACGACTCGGGTTTTTTCGCCTGGCTTTTTCTTTCGGGCGGTCTTGGTAGCTCCTCCACCGGCTCGTCATCCGGAATATCCTCGTTCAAGTCGGTGTTTCGAGCGTTGGAGGTTGGCGTTTCGGGTTCACCCGACTCGTTTGTTTTGGACCTCTTTGATGGCCGTGTATTTCCCGAACGACCACTCGGAGCAGATACGGTGGCCCATTTGGGGCTATGGCGAAGGATTTGCCAACACCTCATGTACGGGAAATGGCCATTAGCCTCCATATACTCGACCAATGCCTGTTGCGTAATGTCTTCATCGCTACTTCCACTTTTCCATCCGGAAAACAAGCGTTGGTACACGGTTTGAAAGTTTGTGCATTTCCTGTTTATATCGGTCCACTTCCCCGATATAGAGTCCGGTAGGCGGTAATCCTCTCCTCTACCCATGAGATCGAAAAAAAGTTCTCGTATTCGGTTCCAAAATACGGTTTTACTTTGATTGTTTGCTAAAAAAAACAAAATATAATGTTAGTCCAAAATTTTAAAAAATAAAAACTGAAAATAAATAAAAAACAGAAAATAAATTTACAACAGAAAATAAAAAAAAACAGAAAATAAAACAAAACAGAAAATAAAACAAAACAGAAAATAATTATAAAACAGAAAATAAAAAAAAAACAGAAAATAAATATAAAACAGAAAATAAATTTAAAAAACAGAAAATAAATTTAAAAACAGAAACAAAAAACATACATATGACCGGGTCCTCCGAAACATCGATGAAAGCGCGGGTTAACGCATACTCCTGTTCGGACTCCCACGTTATCACATTTTTTTTCGCTCGGGTGTTGGTTTCCACTTTCTTTTTATGTGCCCGTTTTGCTTTTCCTTTTCCTTTTTGCGTCTCCGGTTGCGTATCCGGTATCTCGGGTTGCGTCTCCGGACAACATCGGGTTCGTGTAGTGGGGAGCCGAAAGCTTGAGCCGACCCAAACGCTTGAGACGACCCCATCCCATCCGTGTTTTGATTTGGGTTCCACCCGTAGAGATTAGGGTCCCATGATAGCGGTTGGTTCAAAAGATTCATGAACCCGGGACTTTGTTGATTGTAATCGAGAAAACCGGAGCCGAAAGGGTTGGGTCTAGTGGGAACCGGCGACACGGGGCGAGTAGGATTACCACTTTGGTTTGGGTCCGCACTTGATCGGGGAGGAATGAAGCCACGGTTGAATGGATGCATTGTATAAAATATCAAGAATTTTAAAAAAAATTGGAAGAGATGAGAGTGTTTGAGTGTGTGTGGTAAAAAAAATAGGAGAGGAGAATGATTTAAAAGAAAGTTTGAAAAATAAATTGATTTTTTTATTAAAATGACCGTTTACAAACGGTCAAAAAAATCAAATCAACATTCAAAACGCCGCGATAATTATAACGCTTTCAAAAATTTTTTGGGCATAGCGCCCTTTGTGTTGGTGTTCATGACGCTATAAAGGCGCTATGGGGCTAAATCGCGCCCCAGTACGTATGCTCTAATTAATTAGTCAAAGATAATAATAAATAAGATGAAAAAAAAATATTTGATGTTTTACAATTTTACCCTTTGTTCTTTTTCTTCTCAATTAATTTTTCTTCTTAAATGAACCTCCCCCAGAATATATATATATATATATATATATATATATATATATATATATATAATGTATCCTATAATTGGCATTAACGTACATTACGTACGCCACTAGAAATCACACGTTATAAAAAAGCACGTTCATGAACCCTAGATAAGAATCTAAAGATGAATTTCGACGATAGTTATTAACTTTAATATTTATATTTTACATAAATATACAATTCGCATAACTAAACGACATATTACCAATGTGACGTCGAGTCACACGTTCGAGTATTAAACAATTTTTCCAAACAAGTCTAGCTAGTTGAGTGAACATAATACTTCGCACTTTGGCCCAACTACTATGGCTATGGGGTGTTCACAGTTCGGTTTTATAGGTCAAAAAGTAAGTCGAACTGCTATCAACGTTTTTTTTATCATAGAAAACCGAAACCGCACCGAACTGCTGAAATCTAAAACCCAATCAAACCATTACTAACGGTTTTATCTGTGGACTGTGATGTGTTGAGTTGCATATGGGTTTTAACTAAAATTTTATGGAATAAGGATTTTAAGTGGGTTGTTCATTAACCGTTCACAGCTTTATAAATATTTATTCAATTACATTATATTTGTTAATATATATAGAACTATTATAAATAAATCACACCCCTCTTATTACACTCATTTTGGGCATTTCTGAGTGGGAAAAAATACGTCTATGTGTTGCCTACGTAGCATCACTTTTTTCTCACCAAGGCCTCAACCAATTATCCAAACTCAAAACAAAAATTGTGCCACAAAACAAAATTATTAAATCAAAACCAAATTAGAATCAAGAAAATACAAAGGAAACCAAATTTATTAAACTTAACAACCTAAAATCGTATACTTTGTTAATTTTGGACAGTAAAACCAATTAAGTATAAAAACAGCAAACCAAATAGGTATAACAAAGTAGAAATATGAACAAGAAAATAAGAAGGATTAATCCATTTTTTAAGGTTATAGCAATAGAACTTGATGGTCAAATAATTCGTTTTACATGATCCATCTTTTTTTATCATGGTCAAAAGTGATGTTGATGTGAAACTGAAATTACTAATGTGTACTCACATCCTCCATTTTAAGTGTACCTCTTTGGTTATAATTATAAGTTCTAAACACGGTCCATCAACACAATATGCAGCCCACTATTTAATTAAAACCCATATACCTTCTTCTCTCTCTTAAACGACACACAACACACAACACAAACCCTAAAATGGAACAAGATGAAGCAGAGTATGCGCCGCGGTCTCTTTCTATCTCTCTCTCACTATAAATCGAAGTACATTGTTTCATCTTGTTCTATTTTGTCGAACCATACCTACATCCCAATGCACCCCACCGTTCAAAAGGTTCCCCCGCTGGGCGTTGATGGTCCGACGTGGCATGGAACCACGCCTCTTACCGCAGTGATGACAAACAGTCTAAAGGGTTGGGCATGTGTGCTTGATGGTCCAAGTTGGAGTATATAGAGGTAACAAGGTTTCAAGTATACAACATGATCAAAGACAATCGAAGCTAGTCCCAAACGGCCCTTCCAGATCTTCGTGCTCCCTCTTCGCTTCACGTTTCTCCCTTTCCTTCTCCCTTTCCTCCTCCGGCTCATTATCGGACTCCCATCTAAGATGGCACTCCTATTGCTCCTCGTACCTGCAACAAATGCCAAAATCCGTTAAGCTTAAATAATTTAATTAATATTGCACTCTTACAAATTATTCTACTCACCTTCTTGTAAAAAGTTCCATAGCGAAAAGCTCATCAATTTCCTTGTGATAAAAGAAGCCATGCAATGCACTCCTGAAATAAATACTATGGTTAGGTCCTAACTAAGAAACATGGAATGCACACACATAATGTTTACCTTGCGGTAAGGGATGAGACGAGGGGGTCGGTGTCATGGTGGGATCATACACGTAGCCTTCATAACGATTGTCAGTATACGGAGGATGGCGTTCCTCGAGAATCTTTTAATTTCAGACCACAACTCCTTTCTCTTACTTTAACCATCTTCCAAACACGTATCCTGAAAACACTGAAAAACATAAATTCGTTAAAACAAATATACATAAGAAATTCAAGTATTTCAAGCTGAATCACAGTACCTACCTTCAAAACCTTCTTACCCATGGCGTTTTTTAACCAAGTGCCAAACTGTTCCACTTCAGTGCTATAGATTGACTCATAGGGCGCCTTGCTGAAAACAGGATCAATTCTTAGTAAGTATGTGACAGACTAAACTCAATCAAAATGACACTTACTCTTCGGTGAGGACATCATGGCCTTTAAGCATAATTTCCAAAGCCATTATCACGAAACTCAGTTGAACTTGTCTGAAGTAGAATTGAAAGAAAACGAATAAACATTGTCCATGGAACAAAATTAAAGATGAAAGAAAAGAAAAGATAGTGATAAGCCAAACCTTCCAGCAGTCGTCAGGACCAAATGTTTCTGGAGGATTCTTGAGCCACTCAGATATCTGCTTCCAAATCCAAAATAGGATATATTTATACATATACATATACATATACATATATATATATATATATATATATATAGAGGGTCAGGATTTAGAGAAAACGGGAGAAAGTGTGAGAACAGTGAAAACGATTATGGATCGTCAGGTCAAAACAATCTATGGACTAGATGGTGTGGTGACATTTTCGTAAATAACATAAACTTTTTAAAGTGGGCGTGTGGCAAAAAGGTAAATGTTCATCTATAAAACGCATCAAAGCGTGACCAAAACATATATACTTCCCAGAGAAACTTCCCCAAAACCAACGTAAAATGCGAAAACCCTAGAAAACGCGAAACAACAAGTACTATGGCGCCGAAAGATCAAACCAGATCCAGAGGCAAAAAAAATAGTGAGTTAACTTTGATTTACATTGTGCTAGTTTATGCTGCTTTTGGCATTCTAATTTTAACAATAAATTTGCAGTTTCTATGAGTATGGAAGGGGAAGGGTTATCTGCTCCAAAAAGCCAAAAACCCAACGAGCAACGAAAGAAGACAACAAGAGAACATGGCACAGATTGTTACTTTTCATGATGTTGTAAATACACTTTGATACTTTGTTACCAAAACGCCAAAAATTGTATCGTTTGCTTAACAATGTTAAAATGTATGAGAACGAAATTTTACATATATAATTTGTGTTATTAAACGCCATGAATCATATGTGATTGTCTTATTGAAAAACATATATCGTTAGTGTGTTACTAAACGCCAAAACATGTATCGTTTGATAACTTTGTTACTAAACGCCAAAACATGTATGATTTGTGTTATAAACACCATGTATCATCTGTTATTGTCTTATTCAACATCTATCATCTGTGATTGATTTATGAAATGCCATACATGTATCATTTATGTTATTAAACGCCATAAAATAAAACGCCATGAAATCATTTTTATAAGCGAAGAGAGGTTGAGATTGAGAATAAATGTGCACACTGGCAAGGCCAAGAATGCCAATAAGAGGAAGGCATTAAGTCAGAATGTTGAGGTTGAGGAAGAACCATATCATGAGTTCAGTGGGGCTAGGGGTTTATAAAGAGTAAAACCTACAAACTTGACTGGTTGGATTATGAATCTAAACCAAAATCAAAGACAGGCAGTAGAGCAAATGGGGTTTGGTGCTACACTAAAGTTGAAAATAGACACCGTGCCGACAATGCTTGGGTACTGGTTGGTTGAAAATTACAATGAAAAGACAAACACCCTAAACGTTGGCAACCATACCGTACATATGAATGAAGAATTGATAAACTCTTTAACGGGTATACCAAATGGAAGGGTGCCCGTGAACATGAAAAAAAAAGACCAACAACTAAAGACCAGGTGGTGGCTGAGTGGAAAGCACAGTTCAAAAGGTTTGACTAGGTTACCAGACCAAGTGTGAAGCTCTACTTTGATGACATTTTGCCTGTGATACATGGCTTCGGGAGAGACTTCTGCCTAAATTTCCTTGTAGCATTCTTCACTATAATGGGGCATGCAAGTGATAATGCAGTCATCAACAAACAGTTCTTGCACAACGTTAAACCAAACGTTCAAATAAACCAAATGAACTGGTGTGGTTATACCATCTGATGCTTGCAACAAGCCAAAACCGCATGGTCTCCAACAAAGCATTACACAGGGCCATTGATCATACTTGCGGTAAGAATAAAATTTCCCTATATAACATATATCATTTGTGTGTCATAAAAACGCCAAAAAAATATCTGTCATTTGAAAAATCTATTTTGTTACAGCTTGCCTTGGTGAACGATGCTTGCAATAGAAAAAAATGGGACCAAAAAGAAGGATACCCAATTGAGTGGGTTACAACAGATACTCTTGGCTTGTTTGAGGGTGCAATGGCAAAACGCCTTGTTGGCAATGAAGTAAAAAAGGAAAACAGTTAAAAAGGCTAAGGAAGGCACACCCCAAAAACAAGAAAAATGCATGTTATTGTTGATGATGAAGCTGATGGTGATGATTTTGAGAATGAAGATGAAGATGATGTTGACAATGTTGATGATCATGCTGATGAGGATGATGATGAGTTTGATGATGATGATGGTTTTGATGATGATGATCATTATGATTATGTTGGGCTCAACCCTGTTGTGCAAAACGCCATGCACATCAATGATGAGAATGAGAATGAGAATGAAGATAATGAGGATGAAGAGGCTTCGCTTCAAAGGATGGTGAATGAGGATAGTGAAAGCCGAGAAATGATGTTTGAAGTTTCTGCAACAGGGAACCATGCTCTGGTCAGAGGAGTAACACAGTATGACAGCATTTTTGCTGATGAAGAAGAACAAAACAATGAAACTGCAGAGGTATGTTGTTCAAATAATAAATTTAATAAAAACCACTAAACGCCATGATTAATAAAATCTTTTTTTTAATTTAACAGGAAATGGCTGATAAATTTGATGGGGCATACAAAGAATTAGAAGACTGTTATAACTTACAATAAAATGAGCACATTGTTAAAACAGTCAAAGACTGAATACCAAAACAGCCTCCTGGTACACATTAAATATTCACAATGTCTGACTTGTTGGAGAACATCTCAAAATTTGTTGATGAAAACGCCAAGGAAGTGCCAGCTAAAAGAGAATAAAGTAAAAATGAAGGTGAGGTTGAAAATGAGGTGGTACTAGGAGGTGAAAATGAAGAAGAAGGGGAGAAGGAGATGGCTGGAATAGAAAACGCCATTGAAGTGGAAACAGTTGATGAAAACACCAATGAAGTTGAAAATGAAGGAGAAGGAGAAGGAGGAGGTGAAAATGAAGGAGAAGGGGAGAAAGAGATGGCTGGAATAGAAAACGCCATTGAAATGGATACAGTTGATGAAAACGCAAATGAAGTTGAAAATGAAGGAGAAGGAGAAGGAAAGGGGGAAGGAGAAGGAAAAGGAGAATGGGAAGGGGAAGGGAAAGGATAAGGGGATGGAGAAGGAGAAGGGGATATGGCCGGAGAACAAAACGCCAAACCCTCAACTGCTACAACAGCCCCCATATATGATGATGATGAGGATACTATATTATTAAATGAAGATATAAACGAAAACAATATTGAGAGATGGAATTGTGATTTCAAGACACTTGAATATCACATTTCCAGATACAATAGGGAAAAATAATTAAAAAGAATATTGATGAGGTTTTGGAGCTGCCTGGACAAGATCTAAAACAAATGATTGATATAAAAGAAGGTCTAGATAATTCAAAGATGGTGGATGAAGTAATTAAAGCAATAAAAAACATCTGCAGCAACCTGCTGAAGAGACCCCAAAAAATGCTTGTATTTGATAAGACACAAAACATCCCCCCAACAGAAACACAATACAGTTAGGCGTTCATCACTGAACTAGAAAAAACTGAAGGGGAGATGGTAAACAAAAGTGTTGACCAACAAGGTGCAGTATTTGATAAAACGCCATATGAGGAGCCACCATCTACAGCTGGGAAAAACCTCTTGGAAACTTTTGAAAAGGAAGAGACACCCAATAAACCCCAAGATGAAAACGCCATCAACACCAAAAACGCCAAACAGGTCAGTTGTGCAGGAGAAGGGTGATGAGGACAAAACTCCAGACATCACAAAGTTGATGCAAGAAAATACAATTTTAAACCCTGAAGAGCTGCCTGATGATGAAGAAGCTGATAAAGATGATGAAGAAGATGAAAATATAAACAAAAAGACTGTGGGTGAAACGGACAAGAGAGATAAGAAATTGAGCAAGGCATGTTTGTCACCTTATGTAAGGAGGCAAGTGGTTATACATGAACCAAGGACGAACCATGAAAATAACATTGCCACACACATCTTCACTGGATGCGGTGATTACGTGTCACACCCCGACCCGCAGCGGAAAGGTACGGGGCATGATGATTGCCCATAGCTCATGACAACTAATTATTGTTTCAATAGTTAAAGCATATCCATTTAAATAGTCACATGTCATATAATAATCAAAATTGTTCATACATTGTTCAAAACAAACGTATCAAGATTTCAATTTATTTTCCTAAGGCCCATGCTACGTGTCCACATCACTTGATCGTCAACTTTGAAAAACCTGCACCACGTTAGAAAAATATATTTTTGGGTCAACAAATAAGTTGGTGAATAATTTCCTCCGTTTTATAGAAAACAATTTTATATTTGTTTCTTTTTAAAAAATATTTTTAACATGCACCTCAAGGTTAGTGTGTAATTGGTCTCATATCATCAACATAGTAAACATATCCATAAATCCAAATTTACCAAACAAGAATACACCACCAATAACAACACAAACAACCAAAATAAATAGACTCCTGATAATAGCGTGCATTAGGCTCAAGCCCCGAGGAGCGAGTATAATACTGTTGGCGATACTAGGCTACAACCCATGGCCGTGGGGAACCTAGTCAGCCGTGTGGATCCACTAGAATAATAGCATGCAATAGACTTGACATCAGATAGCATATAGAATAATAGAATACACATAAGACGTTCACATAATAACACTTGATCATAGCATGTTAAGTAAATCGAAAAGTGTAACGTGATGCACCCAAAATTTGTAAAAGATTTAAAAAAAGGGGAAATGGAAGAAATTACTCACGGGTTGCGAAGAGTTAATCCACGAGAATGCACCGCACGAAAAGGAACGGTTTATATCTAAATAATAACCGTAGAGTAAATAAAGGAAACACTAAACGTAAGGATAACCTATTGATTTTAGGAAATTGGGTTCTCTTATTTGGGGACTTAGAATTATATCAAACTATATTTATTCAACCAAAATAATCAAATCAGTAATTATATGATTCTAGAATATATTAAAATGACAAAATCATAGAATCACCATTTTAATGGTTTTCAAATATGTGATAAAACCAATAATTAAATAAGTTAATAAAACTCATCTAATTATCATATATAATAGATTTAATGATTATTACATATTTTAATTCTAAAAATAATAATTTTGTAGTGGGGATTATTGGTATAACAATTTCACAATTTCTTTAATTGCATAATAGTTGCTAAAAAAATATAGAAATAATCTATAAAAGTTCTATAACAATTATATAACTAGTAAGAAATAATAAAGGTATTTATAAAATCTATTTGTGATAATCTAGGATTTTTAAGTGATTAGAATATATGTAAACCATATTAAATCCATTTAAATTTATATATTCCCAAAAATATAGAAAAGTTTTATAAAGGTTCCATAAAATTTGTATAATCTATAAAATTTCAGTGGCAATATTTATGGAATTTGATTTCTATAAGTTTTGTATTTTTTTATTTAATAAATGATATAATCATATAATTCTTAATAAATCTCAATGGTGTCTAAAAATTCTCAAAAATTACCCAAATTTTTATAACATGATACATAACAGTATTCTACCCTCAATTTCATCAAAACACATGCCTAGACCTAAAAGCCCCAAATTGTATGAACGAAGAACCCTAATTTCAACTAAAACTAAATTAGGATAAATTAGCCTTCTATCACTAAAATTGATAGAGGGCTTTTGTAGAGAATGTAAAATAAAGCACAATAAGCTTTGGAATTACCTGAAAAGGTTAAGAATTGAAGGAGATATTGTAGAATCAAGTTACGAGCCCTAGAAACATTTCACCTTGAATCCGGGTGATTGGAGGCTTGTTAATTGGGTTAGAGAGTGAGGAAATGCGTGAAAAACTCCAGGGATTCGACTGGTGCTAATTTTGTACACTGAAACTATCGGATTTGTTAAAGTTGAATTGGGTTCTTGAAGCTTCAATGGTGCTTCAATGGTTGCATAAAGAGGATTTAATTTAATTTGATCATTTACTTTGTAAAATAGAACGATTAGAAGGTATAAAGTTTATGTCTCCATCATTATACGTTAATTATAACTAATTAGAATGTAAAACGTCATATAAATCGCGAGATTCGAACGGGTTTTAGTGGTGGGTTAGATGTCGGGTCGGTTGGAGTTGTTTTGTGGAGAAGATGATATGTTTCACGTTTCTGGGATGTATTTTTAAAGCCCACCCTTAAGTTCTGGTTATAACTTGTGTTGTAGTCTACCTGGTTTCAGTGACACCTGCTTATAAAGAAGGTTACGGGTTCGATTCCTAGCAACCATCATTCTTTTTTTTTCTTATTTAAAACATTGCTTCAGTGAGTGTATTAAAGAAATATGGCACCAGATTACATCGCCTTAAGGGTTGTAGATCAGTGGTTTCGTGTGTTAAGTATTATACAAGGGTACACGTGTTCGAAATCTGTGCCCAGCACATTAGTTTCTTTTTAATTCACAGTTTCAGTATATTCATAAACACCCCTTATACTTCCTAACTGCTGCTAACATAGCTTAACCATATAAAGTAACCTAGTTAACTTGTTTTATATAAAAAAACTAACTTGGTTAATTAACCATATAAAGTAAACCTAGTTTACTTGTTTCATAATATATAGTTTCCACTAATTACTAACTTAACTAGGTTTACTAACCTAGTTAACTTGTTTCTTAATATATAGTTTCCACTAATTACAAAAACAACCCCTTTAAAGTTCAGAAGTCGTTTTAACTACCATTTTAACGTAGTTAATTATTTCCTTTATAATTTTTAACCGATCTAACTGGGATTCTCTTATAAACTATCGTTTTTATTCCGGTTTTAATACGATGCAACATGTGACGATTAATTACATAATAAATAGAGTAATATAAATTCTTATTTTTATTTTATTGATAAAGGTCCGGTTTTATAATCCGGGTCGGATTTCGGAGGTCCGATTTTGATGGATGTTACAGTCTCCCCAACTTTTGGGAATTTCGTCCCGAAATTAGGAGGAAACGGCTCGTATGGAATGATGTGTAAGGTCTTCCATACACTTAAACGATTTGATTTGGTAATAGCATTAGGAACTCGAATCATAAGATCAGATTGTGCCTTAGGAATGTCAGGTAACAAGTGTTAAACACAAACTCTAATGTTGCTGAGAATGCGCTCGAACTAGGACATATCAAGAGTATAGACTTTTTGAGGCGGTAGCGTTCCTGACAAGGGTTACATACCCAATTATAGGAATCGCTTTCAAATGCCAAGGATGCAGAAAATGAAGAGTGTTAACTGTAATGTACAAGATAGCCGATTATAGGCTCTATGATCATTACAATCACGAAGCCCAAAATTTGGCTTATCAAGGATTTATTGTAGCTGGAGAGAAAATCATGTCCCAAATATGATTAGTAACACTGGAGAGTTCGCAACTGAGTCATGATGTATACTCGTGATGCTAAACTGCAATCTGTGTCAAGACTTGGGATCTTGGTGTATTTCCCACAAAATGCGACAATTTGAGTTAGATTAGCGAAATCATAGAATTTGAATTCTCCAATCACAAAACCAAAACAAACTAACTAAAACACTCATGATTAGTCTAACGCTGCTTTTGAAAATTTAACAGACACACTTATATATAGGAAGTACCAGCAGCGTATCCACCATGTCTCTATCAAATTTTCATCCACATCGTTATTCGAATCATGATTGACAACACATCTTGCATAGAACTTCTGTCAACCAATCTAACGAGGCTTTTGATAGTTTGATAAGAACACTTATATATAGGAAGTACCAACGTCGTATCCACCATGTCCTTATCAAGTTTCATCGGCTTCGTTAGCAGTTTTGATTGGTTCTATGTGACGACTCAACTTACTAATTAAATAACCACAACCAAACCACAACCAACTAATGTATGAGTCTCGAACCCAAAAAGGGTGTGACTAAATGGTGGCAGTACCTACATCCATAGTTATGGGGAAAAAGGGTCAGTCTATGAATAAGTGAGACGACACCCATATCACACAAGTTATGGGAAAAGGTAAGCCGTGATGAGTGATGATGTGAAACTGTAACAACATGAACTAGCAATAAAACAAATCATAAATGCATAGCATAGCGATACAACAAAACGTCTGGGTAAAGGATGAAAACGACGACAAATAGTAACGTCTAAAGTGTGACAACGACACAGGCTATCAACGGTACTGATTTAGAGTTGGTAATTGTATCGATTGGCGTTTGTGCGAACGTCAAGGATACGAAGTGAGAGTAGCAGGTGAAGTTGTTAATGAGGGAAAACTAAACGTGAAGTCGAATGGCGAAGGAGATGAAGTAGCAGCATTGATTTACACTTCCACCAGTCGGACGATAATTACGATTCGGACAAAAGTAGAAGGGTCCTAAGATAAATTAAGGAAACCCTAACTTTGTTATCTTAACTCGAGTTCATTTCATTTTGTTAATTATTATTATTTTTTTTGCACTTTAACAAGTGTAGCACATTGGTATTTTAAATTGTTGATATACAAAAGCAACTTAGTTTATTTAGAAAATATTTTCGTTAAACTTTAGGGAAAACATTTTTGGCCAAAAGTAGCACATTTACAACATATATTCATTATATTTATTATTATTATTTTATAAAACATATTTTGAGATCAGAAAAATTTTATCGTCACCATGTGCCCTCGACTCGAATTTTCCAAACTCCGGACATAGGTTACGATATTGGTTAGTGTTGTGACGTTCGACTCATATTAGACGACTCGTTAAGGTTCAAATCATATAACCAAAATTCACATTATTACACTTGCGCTCAGAAATTCGAAACAATCTTTTTTCTTTTTTTTTTGTCTAGTTCATACAAAATTTAACTTAAAACATTTTATTCGCAATAACTCATCACATAAAATTTCGTCGTATTGCTGACCGTGTCATGGTTGTCTTGGATCTAGATGAGTGTTCGTTCGCGTGCCTTCTAGTTACTCTGGTTCTCTAGTTCGGTTTGATCGGCTCAATCGTTTGGAATGAGTTGGGTGCCATAAAGTACGATCGGTTGATCCATTAGTGGAGCGTCGGGTTGGACATACGGTTGGATCATATGGTGGGTGTTTGGTTGGTCAAATGGAGTTGTTTTGTGTTGTACATTAAATGGGGCCATAGGTGGTTCTGTTTGAGGGTTATAGTGCCGACAGGTGTCGATTAAGTGACCATAAAGTCCACAATAAGTGCAAAGGTGGCACAAAGTGTTGGCTGGGTGATGTTTTTGATAAGTGGGGCATTGAGGAAAATGTCCGCGATAAGGTTTTCTGTTAGGTACAGGATTAGGAGCAACCTGGTTTAGCGGAATAGCTAGTATGGCGTAATCGTGGTTAGTTTCACTCCTTTGATGGTTATTATCGGGTGAAGACGGTTCAGCTTCAGCTTCTTCAATTTGATTCGTGGAGACGTGGGCGTTGAGTGCCTGTTGAACCTAAACGGCTATAGTAGCAATAATTGCGGCCATTTGTTCAGCTATCAAAGTTGCCATTCGACGGTTGGAGATCCTCGGTTGACGACGACGACGACGATAGGGCGACATCTGTGAGGGACAACTTAAGTAAGATGTATAGCCCATAATGAGAATTGATGGTCAGATGGTTAGGATTCAAAGATTTGTGAAATCATGGAACTTAGGGAAAATCCCATGATTCAAGAATACAAATCTAATGAAAATTTTATGGAGTATCAAAGGGTAGCAAAAGTAGAGCCCTTCGACAACGTACAATATATAGGGTGATTTGTTTAAAGAAAATTCATTAGAATCTCGTGGAATATTTAAGGATTTATTCCGATGGTTTATATATGAAACAATATACTAACCACATGGAATAAGATAAAATAATAAAACTTATGATAAAATAATATTTCATCATAAAATATTGAAAATCATAGGTTTGGCACATCATAGGGTTTAATATGACTTCTGTGCGTCACTTTCGTAATTACGTGTGCACCCGCAATTACCGAGCTTTCGCATGGTCCTCATATGTCTACCCATTGACGTACAACTTAACCCAAAGAAAATCATGAATCAATAAATGACTTGAGTTTTGGGGTGCTGTAAAACGATGTTTAAGATAGTATCCATGAATTAACACGGACACATTTGACATATCAAAGTGTTGTTAGTTCACGTGACGTTTGGTGTGACATGCTTTGGCCTAATAGGTATCGGTACTCTCATCGTTAGTCCCCAGGTAGGCAAACTGGTCCATTAATTGGATTTATACGAATGCCAGCCTAGACAGGACGTCCCGACTACCGGTACGTAACCCTTCCAGTTACTACATGTCCGTCACAAGAATTCACTTTGACGAGAGTGAAATATCAATTGAAATTTGAAAACTCAAAAATGAAATGAAACCAAACTCATGAATAATTGAAATGTATTAAAGAAGATGAATTGATTCAAGACTTTAGACATATAAGAATAAGAATTGGAATATTGATTATTTGCATATAGTATAAGGTGTGTGCGACATGACATGGAAAAAGAAATAATAAACTATAGTTTAATAATAAGGTACATGTTATCATTTATGGCATATAATACATAGCATATAACAATTTGATGTGCTCACATGCATATGTGTGTGACATTAGAAAATTTAAATCATGGGAAATTTAAATTTTTTTTAGCTAAGACAATCAAACAATTAAGCACATAAGGTACCCAAGGTACCTGATCGACTATAGACTAAGTCTAAGAGTCTAATAACCTATCTTAATTCCCTATAGTCATTGGCTCTGATAATAATCTGTCATACCCCGACCCGCAGCGGAAAGGTACGGGGCATGATGATTGCCCATAGCTCATGACAACTAATTATTGTTTCAATAGTTAAAGCATATCCATTTAAATAGTCACATGTCATATAATAATCAAAATTGTTCATACATTGTTCAAAACAAACATATCAAGATTTCAATTTATTTTCCTAAGGCCCATGCTACGTGTCCACATCACTTGATCGTCAACTTTGAAAAACCTGCACCACGTTAGAAAAATATATTTTTGGGTCAACAAATAAGTTGGTGAATAATTTCCTCCGTTTTATAGAAAACATTTTTATATTTGTTTCTTTTTAAAAAATAGTTTTAACATGCACCTCAAGGTTAGTGTGTAATTGGTCTCATATCATCAACATAGTAAACATATCCATAAATCCAAATTTACCAAACAAGAATACACCACCAATAACAACACAAACAACCAAAATAAATAGACTCCTGATAATAGCGTGCATTAGGCTCAAGCCCCGAGGAGCGAGTCTAATACTGTTGGCGATACTAGGCTACAACCCATGGCCGTGGGGAACCTAGTCAGCCGTGTGGATCCACTAGAATAATAGCATGCAATAGACTTGACATCAGATAGCATATAGAATAATAGAATACACATAAGACGTTCACATAATAACACTTGATCATAGCATGTTAAGTAAATCGAAAAGTGTAACGTGATGCACCCCAAAATTTGTAAAAGATTTAAAAAAAGGGGAAATGGAAGAAATTACTCACGGGTTGCGAAGAGTTAATCCACGAGAATGCACCGCACGAAAAGGAACGGTTTATATCTAAATAATAACCGTAGAGTAAATAAAGGAAACACTAAACGTAAGGATAACCTATTGATTTTAGGAAATTGGGTTCTCCTATTTGGGGACTTAGAATTATATCAAACTATATTTATTCAACCAAAATAATCAAATCAGTAATTATATGATTCTAGAATATATTAAAATGACAAAATCATAGAATCACCATTTTAATGGTTTTCAAATATGTGATAAAACCAATAATTAAATAAGTTCATAAAACTGATCTAATTATCATATATAATAGATTTAATGATTATTACATATTTTAATTCTAAAAATAATAATTTTGTAGTGGGGATTATTGGTATAACAATTTCACAATTTCTTTAATTGCATAATACTTGCTAAAAAAATATAGAAATAATCTATAAAAGTTCTATAACAATTATATAACTAGTAAGAAATAATAAAGGTATTTATAAAATCTATTTGTGATGATCTAGAATTTTTAAGTGATTAGAATATATGTAAACCATATTAAATCCATTTAAATTTATATATTCCCAAAAATATAGAAAAGTTTTATAAAGGTTCCATAAAATTTGTATAATCTATAAAATTTCAGTGGCAATATTTATGGAATTTGATTTCTATATGTTTTGTATTTTTTTTTATTTAATAAATGATATAATCATATAATTCTTAATAAATCTCAATGGTGTCTAAAAATTCTCAAAAATTACCCAAATTTTTATAACATGATACATAACAGTATTCTACCCTCAATTTCATCAAAACACATGCCTAGACCTAAAAGCCCCAAATTGTATGAACGAAGAACCCTAATTTCAACTAAAATTAAATTAGGATAAATTAGCCTCCTATCACTGAAATTGATAGAGGGCTTTTGTAGAGAATGTAAAATAAAGCACAATAAGCTTTGGAATTACCTGAAAAGGTTAAGAATTGAAGGAGATATTGTAGAATCAAGTTACGAGCCCTAGAAACATTTCACCTTGAATCCGGGTGATTGGAGGCTTGTTAATTGGGTTAGAGAGTGAGGAAATACGTGAAAAACTCCAGGGATTCGACTGGTGCTAATTTTGTACACTGAAACTATCGGATTTGTTAAAGTTGAATTGGGTTCTTGAAGCTTCAATGGTGCTTCAATGGTTGCATAAAGAGGATTTAATTTAATTTGATCATTTACTTTGTAAAATAGGATGATTAGAAGGTATAAAGTTTATGTCTCCATCATTATACGTTAATTATAACTGATTAGAATGTAAAACGTCATATAAATCGCGAGATTCGAACGGGTTTTAGTGGTGGGTTAGATGTCGGGTTGGTTGGAGTTGTTTTGTGGAGAAGATGATATGTTTCACGTTTCTGGGATGTATTTTTAAAGCCCACCCTTAAGTTCTGGTTATAACTTGTGTTGTAGTCTACCTGGTTTCAGTGACACCTGCTTATAAAGGAGGTTACGGGTTCGATTCCTAGCAACCATCATTCTTTTTTTTTTCTTATTTAAAACATTGCTTCAGTGAGTGTATTAAAGAAATATGGCACCAGATTACATCGCCTTAAGGGTTGTAGATCAGTGGTTTCGTGTGTTAAGTATTATACAAGGGTACACGGGTTCGAAATCTGTGCCCAGCACATTAGTTTCTTTTTAATTCACAGTTTCAGTATATTCATAAACACCCCTTATACTTCCTAACTGCTGCTAACATAGCTTAACCATATAAAGTAACCTAGTTAACTTGTTTTATATAAAAAAACTAACTTGGTTAATTAACACTAAATAATTAATACTAACTTAACTAGGTTTACTAACCTAGTTAACTTGTTTCTTAATATATAGTGTCCACTAATTACTAACTTAACTAGGTTTACTAACCTAGTTAACTTGTTTCTTAATATATAGTTTCCACTAATTGCAAAAACAACCCCTTTAAAGTTCAGAAGTCGTTTTAACTACCATTTTAACGTAGTTAATTATTTCCTTTATAATTTTTAACCGATCTAACTGGGATTCTCTTATAAACTATCGTTTTTATTCCGGTTTTAATCCGATGCAACATGTGACGATTAATTACATAATAAATAGAGTAATATAAATTCTTATTTTTATTTTATTGATAAAGGTCCGGTTTTATAATCCGGGTCGGATTTCGGAGGTCCGATTTTGACGGATGTTACATTACGAGTATGTACACTTCTCTCAAAATAAAACGTCAAACTTTCCATTTATCACGTTTACTTGAACATGCATGTATAAACGCTCAAAACGCCATGTACTATAATAGAATGAGTTTGTATAACTAAAACGCCAAATGAGGACTGAGGTCTTCAAGATGGGAGAAAAGTTTCTCATGAGGGTGATTTGTGAGAGCATGAAACCAGGATTTCATGCACATGTCACGATTATTCTATGTTGGGCAAATATCCTGAACTATGAAGAAAGATACAAGACTCCAGAATCACCCTCAAGGTTATTTTGCACAAAAATAATGCTGGTAACTCTTTTGCTATATTTAATTGATGAAATTATATTAGGACATTGTTTTGTTGTTTAAAATGTGGTACTCAATATTACAGAATACTCTGGCATATGACGAAACAACGAAAGTAAATTTACGATACAAAGAATTCAACAGAAACATGGAAACTGTTCTGAAAAATGCCCGTTTCAAAGGAGACCAGAAAGATAAAAACATCAAAGATTATGAACTGGTCTTTGTGCTAATTATATGGGCAAGACATTTCTATGTTGTCTGCTTCAACATAAAACACGAAAGAGTTGATGTATTGGATAACAACGGTAACCGGGATGACCTCAGCATTAAAGACAAGTATGACGGATGGGTGGGAAAGTTGGTATCTTAAAAACTTTGTATATAGGAACTATGTTGACAAAACGCCAAACTAATATATGCAAAAAATGTGAAACTGCAGCACGGTGCTTTTGCAAACTACTTGCGTCTTAAAAACACCCAAAGCATAAGATCATGAAGAAGGCGGAGATTGTCAGACAAAAGATGGATTAGAGGACAACGTCTAACGTGGTCGACTGTGGGGTTTTCGCAATGAGGCATATGGAATACATGGGGGATATAGCTGGTTGGAGAAGTGGTTTGGCAAAAGAAGATGCCCCAAATCAGCTACAACAGAGCCAGCTAAATGAACTGAGTACGAAATACATTGTAAAAATCCTTCTTCATAGAAAAACTGAAATGAGAACACGATTTACAAAATCTGTTTATTTTTTTATAAGTTTAATGAATCTGTTTACTCAACAAATTTTCCCCTCCTCTTTTGTTTGTCCACCACTTTTATATTTTTTCTAATTCTTGGCTTTAGGGGGGTACGTGAAATGTATGAAACAGTGGACAAGAGAATAACACAAAGGATGTTAGATTATGTAGATTAGCTTAAACGCCATGGATTGTATAATTTTAATGTTGACTAATGTGTTTTGCTTTTTAGATTATTGCATCTACATGTTTGGTTCTGTGATTTTCGATAAATTTATGCAAACCAATGAAAACGCCATGATTAGAATAATTAACAAATAGTAACCATTTAAACATAAACAACATTAAAAAAAGGGTTAAAAATAAATTAAAACAAGTAAGAAAACACAAAAATGCCATATCTATTGGATATCAATAGAACGCCACTTGAAAAAAATACCTTTTAAAAAAACCGCCATGGTAAACTAGCATAACGATGAAAACACCATTTCTTTTTAATTTTTTTTTACAACGGAATCATAATGCCATTATTTAGCGGGAAGTGGACAATAACAATCGTACTCCTGCACATAATTTAGAGCGCTATACCACGTGGCCGGCCAGGAATCCGTTCTCACACTTTTCACCGTTTTCTCCTGATCCCGTACCTATATATATATATATATATAGGGGAAGGTTCATTTGAGAAGAAATTTAATGTGAGAAGAAAAAGAAGAAAGGACATGTTAGTAAAAATACTATTTTATTTATAACTCATATCATTAATTTTTAACACTTTAATTAATTAGTCAACTAATCATTAATTATCCTACATATAATCTACAAAACCTACACATATCAAAATTTTCCTACATATACCTACACATTATAGAATTTTATCCTACACAGTCGAAATTTATCCTACACATCTCGAAATATATCCTACACAACTCGTAATTTATCCTACACAACTAGTAATATATATATATATATATATATATATATATATATATATATATATATATATATAGGGTGAGAGTTTGCTACAAAGTCCATTTTTGCTACAAAGTGTAAAAAGTCATAAAACACTATAATGTCAACCATAAAACACACTCAAAACCCAAAATTAACAAAGTGAAGATTACTAAAATCCCTTTTTGTGGGTTTTGTGTTGTGTTTCGGATAATAAGGCTTTGATTATCGAATGACTAACATTAGTGTGTTTTATGTTGATTATCATGTTGTGTTTTGATGTGTGTAAAATGCAACATATAAATGACATCAATTAAGGCATAAAACTAACCCTTTTTAAGTACTAATGTTGGAAAAAGAGTGTTTTTGTCTTCCTTTTGTATTTTCAGGATGAAATGAGCTCAAATTCACAAAAGAAGCAAAAAGACAGCTAATTCTAACAAAAATACAAGAAAAGGAATAAAAGTAGACTGCCCGAACCCTCAACGGCATCTCCCCAAGCAAAGAAGAGGAAACAGAAGCCTGAACACGCCCCGTGCTCAGCCAGCACGGGGCCGTGCCCAAGAAGCAGCTGAAAAGACAAACCTGTAGAAGCTTCTATTGCCCACCACGGGGCCGTGTCCAGTGAGCACGGGGGCGTGGTGAAAGTACAGCAGGCGCATTAATTGTAATTGCGAATTACAATTAATGAAGAGAGATAGTGTCAGACGGGCACGGGGGCGTGTCCAGCGGACACGGGGCCGTGCCCAGCCTTCTGTTTAGCCTATAAATAGGAGTGCTTGGTTTCATTCCAACTCATCCCTTGGCACACCACCTCTCTCACACTTCATCCACCACCCACCACCACCATAACACCATCATCCACCACCATCATCCATTGTCCATCGTAGAGTGTGTGAGTCGTCTCGGGATCCAAGATTGATAGTAAGAGTTCTTGACAATCAAGGCCATGTTTGCCTAAGTCTCTTACATCACTTGGTGAAGACAAGTGTTTAGTATAATACTTTTTATTTTTAATCTTTTGCACTTTTTATTTGGTTTGTATTAATGACTTTAATAACTAGTTGCTTATGTTGAAGGTGATCTTTGCTTATCGTTTGTCCGTGGTGTCTTGGCATTATTTTACTGTCTATATAAAATAAAAGATTTTCACCATTCATATCTCCACGGTCTATATGGAGGTATGTTGGCTACCTGGTCGGGGGTTAAGGGAACGGTTTGGTAAGGGTCTTGCCCTTGTTCAGCGTTTAGAGGTCCTGCAAGGGACCTGGGTCAAATTTAGTAGGATCTCCTTCAATGCCCATAGGTATTGGATGGCGGGGATCCAAACTCTTTGACCCCCTCATAAGTTAACTACTATTAATACTATAACCCGGCTATTTAGGACTGTATCCCTGTTGACTCAGACTACTTAGCCGAGGGTAACGTCACCGCCAAAAGCGGGGCCTACCATAATTTGCATTAATAACTTAATTCATTATCTTCCAATAATCCAACCCTTTAGGATTGTATCCTTGCTGACTCAAACTACTGGGTTGAGGGTAACGTCGCCTTCCAAAGAGGGGCCTACTACAATAACTAAGATAATCTCTTAAACAAGTGCAAAAGTGCGAAAATAATCAAAGGTTATACTAATACACGAGTCGGATCCAAGTGATTCATCTTGTCTATCTGTTTTTATTTTTATTTTATTTTTCAGCATTTAGTTAGTTTTTATTTTCTTAGTTAAAAACATTTTTTTCTAACTTTTGATTTGATTAGACGTTGAGGATAAACCGGTATTAAAAGCTCTTGTGTCCTTGGACGACCTCGGTATCTTACCAACACTATACTACGTCCACGATGGGTGCACTTGCCCATATGTGTGTTTAGTGTTAGTGAATATCGTGTTTTATAAATTTAAAACTTGGCTAAAGGTGTAAAAAGGGCTTAATTATATATCTAAATTATATTACACTACACACGCATCAGGACGTCAAAACCGCTTTCCTTAACGGAGGACTTAGATGAAGATGTTTACATGAGACAACCTAAAGGCTTTAATCCTGAAGGTCAGGAGCATCTAGTCTGTAAGTTGAAGAAATCCATTTACGGGTTAAAACA